>NW_006408563.1:1923830-1947941 GCF_000296735.1 Chrysochloris asiatica | reverse complement strand
TTCTTGTAGTAGTGTTTTGTAGTTTTCTTTGTATAGGGCTTTTGTTTCTCTGGTTACATTTATTCCTGATATTTCATCCCTTGGACTGCTATTGTAAATGGTATTGCTTTCCTAATGTGCTTTTCAACACTGTCGTTTTAGGTATAGAGGAATACAACTGATTTTTGTATGTTGATCTTATATCCTTCCACTTTGCTGAATCTTCCAATAAGGTCTAGTAGCTTTTTTACTGCGTCTTTGGGATTTTCTATGTATAGGATCATATCGTCTGCAAATACAGAATTTTACTTCCTCTTTGCCACTTTGGATGCCTTTAATTTCCCTATCTTGCGGTATAGCTCTTACTAAGACTTCCAGCACAATATTGAATAGGAGTGGTGACAAAGGGCATCCTTGTCTGGTTCCTGTTCACAGAAGGAAGGCTTTCAGTTTCTCTACATTGAAAGTAATGCAGACTGTTGGTTTTGTATATATGCCCTTAATTATGTTGAGGAATTTTCCTTCAATTCCTACTTTGTTGAGTGTTTTTATCAGGAATGGGTGTTGGATTTTATCAAATGCCTTTTCTGCATCAATCAATATGATCATGTGGTTCTTTTCATTTTTCTTATTTATTATGTTTATTTTTTTGTGGTGTTGCTGCTTTTTTGGTCTGGGTGTCTTCCTTTGCTCAGTTCATGCTTTTTGTGTTCTTTCTTGTGAGTTTCCTCATTGTTTTAAAATTTCCATGTTTTCTTGGACTTTCATTTTCTTGGTATGTTGTGTAGTGTTAATTTTCTTTTGAGGTTACCTTATATTCATTAACTTTTCCTTCCATATAGTGCAGTCTATTTTATCCTGTAATCTACCTGACCTTCTCACCATCTGGATATCTGTTCCTACATGTTTTTGCTTTACATTGTAATTGTTTTGGTCATAGACTGACCTCTTAGATTCTCTGAGTTTGTTCTTATAGTTTTGTTCTGCTCTTAACTCTCCCATCTGTCAATTTAGTTCTGGGAGGTGCTGCCACTTTTGTCAATGTCTGGTTGTTGTCTGTTCTTGTTGGTTCTCAGTCCACAGAACTCCCTTTAGGATGTTTTGTAGTGCAGGGTTTGCTTTGGCAAAATCCCTTACCTTCTGTTTATCCTGGAATGTTTTGATTATACCATCATATTTGATTGATAGATTTGCTGGATAAAGGATTCTTGGTTGACAGTTTTTTTCTTATGTCTCCGCATTGCCTTCTTGCTTGCATGGTTTCTGCTGAGAGATCCGAGCTTAATCTGACTTGCTTGCCTTTGTATGTAATGCTTCTCTTTTCCTTTGCTGCTTCCAAGATTCTGTCCTTTTTCTTGATTTTGGAGAGGTGATTATGATATGTCTCAGTGATTTTCTTTTGGGATCTATCCTTCCTGGGATTCGTTGAGCTTCTTGAATGTTTATCTTTTCACTTTTCAGAATGTTAGAGAAATTTTCTTCCAGCAGTTCTTCAACTATTTCCTCTGTGGACGTGTGTGATTCTTCCTGTTCTGGAATGCCGATAATTCTTAAGTTAGTCCTCTTCATGTTGTCCAACATGAATCTTAGACCTTCTTCAGATTTTTCAATCCTTTTTTCTGTTTGCTCTTCTATCTTAGTGGTATTGAGATATTTGTCTTCCAGCTCTCTAATTCTGCCTTCCATCTCTTCTAATCTACACCTTTGCCCTTTCAGTGTATTGTCTATTTTTGATATTCTATTATTGATCGTTTGGACCTCTTTCTATAGGTTTTGAATTGTTTCCAATGCTGTAGCTATCTTATTTGATTGTTCCTGTAGCACTTTACTGACTTCTTCCTTATTTTTCTCAACTCCATTGTAAAGTGTTTTGAAATCTTTTGTAATTATTTTTCTGAATTCCTTCTCAGGCATTTCCAAGGCCTGCCCTCCTTACAGAATGGAGTCCAGGTCTACCTCTAGGTCATTTGTCTCAGGCCTTTTATCTTGTTTCTGGACATGTGCTGATATGGTCATCTGCTTTTGCTTCTTGGACATGTTTAGTGTTTATCTGTGGCCTTAATACTTAATTGAGTATGTGTTTTGGTATTTTTAATGCTTTCTGATTAGCTCCAGGTGTATGTGATCAAGATGTGGGCTTCCCTTTTCACTCTTCTTATTGCTTGACTCAGAGTAACTTTCACAGGTGTTATCTGCCTCATTAGTATATGGTAGTTGGTGTTGGTTCTTGCCTGGATTTTGGTGTTTGATAGAATGTGATTGTAGCTTGACTATATGGCAGCAGTTGCTGTCTTTTCTTGGGTAATATACGGAAAGAAAGAGTCCCCCAAACGTAAAAGGGAAGTATAAAACAACAAAATAGCAACAGCAAAGAAGCAAGCAAGCAAGAAAGAAAGTCCAAAAACAACAACAACAACAAAACTAGATTGGATACCGTAGTCTATAGTCACAAAAAAGGGAGAGGAGGGAGAGTAGAAAAATAAAAATCTGTAGCCTAATATGAGTATGACTTTAATGTCCTCTTTCAGCTTCTTGCCTTCAAACCTGCCTGATAAATTTCACAATGCCACTCTTGGTTGTTATGGTTTACCTCAGGATTTAATTTAATTTTTGGCCTGTTTTGTTTTTAAACTCTCTTTCCCTCTCCACACCTTTGTTCTGGCCTTTTTGCTATTAAAAAACAGTTCAGGCCTGAATCTTGTAGCTGTGGCAGAAGAATCCACCTGTGATGGGGTGGGGAGTGTCCACTTGCTCAGGCTCCCCTCTAGTCACCAGAATGGAGGTGTGCAAACAGTGGGGGGCCAATGAACAGATATCAAAAGGAAAAAAAAAATCAGAACAAAGCAAAACCAACAAAGTCTACCTTTGCTCTGAAGGAGCACTGTAGCATAGTGGTTACGAATCAGGCTGCTAATCTGAAGGTTAGATGTTTGAAACTACCAGCTGTTCCTTGGGGCAAGGATGAAGCTTTCTGCTCCTGTAAAGATTTACAGCCTCAGAAACCCTAGGCAGGGTCGCTATGAGTCGGAACCTACTCCATGGCACACAACAACAATAACAACCTTTGCTGTGAGGTTACTGTGGCATTATTCTGTGGTGGGTCTGTTCCCTCTCTTGGTCTTGTCATTTGGTCTCACCCAAGTTGTCAGCTCCAGGCAAAAAAAATATGTGATTTCTTACTCCCACTACAAGTTCCACTAGCTACAAGACTTCAAACTTTAAAAATATTCCTAGATATGTGGTTCAGAGTTTTGGAGCTCTGCCCTGAAGCCTCTTCACCTGGTATTCTGTGGTATTGCTGATGGCTAACTTCACTGCACCTCTACCCTATCTGCCATCAAGCCCCACCTCCTAACTAGATTTTAAAACATAAAATTGTCAAGAGTATTATCCTTCTCCTGGAATGTTAGTGTTACAGCAAGTAAATAATATTCTTATACTTATTGAGAAATATATATAATATTGTTGCATATATTACACATTGGCTCATTCTACTCCATTTCAACTCCTACCTGTTTCATATTAGAGTGCAGATGGAAAATGATAGTGGTTCTGTTTGGGGCATCTATCTGGGGCTTGATAGAAAAAACTTACATATTATCATTATATGACAGGACAAAATATAAAATTAGTAAAATCCAAAATATAAGGAAAGATTGAATATGAATTTTGTATTAAACCTACAAGTAATATTTTTTCAGATTTTTAAAATAAGCTTGATCTTGCTGTCTAGAAACATCTAATAAATGCCAAGTTTTATGCTTGGAATGGCTACATATAATACTTGATCAAGATATTTTCATGACAAGCTTTTCAAATTTGTGGTAGTCACCAATGACAAGAGACTATTTATACAAGTAGCTGATGAAGCAATTTAAAACCGTTTTAAACAATTAACAATTACATCCACAGTCTAATAGCTCTTTCTTTCATGTCACTGACAAATACAATGTTACTTTTTCTGTATGATAATGTAAACGAATCTCAATGCAATTGACTGCTTGCTTTAATATGAAATTGTTTTCATTTTAAAATCGTAATGAAATTCTAATTTATAGGATGTACATTTGTTAGAACATATATATGTGGACCTTGCAATAGATCTCAGCACCCATAAAACAGATTTGGACATTCACCTGGAACTTTACCTGTGAGCACCTGTTCCCAGTTAGCTGTACTTACTCCCAGGAACAAGAAATCATCCATCAATTAGAAGGTTTTGGGTCCAGGGTAGTCTGTGGCACACTCTGCATCAGGCATGTAGGGCATTCTTGGCTCACACATAGTACATCACATTCTTGGCTAACAACAACACATCATAACAAAGCAGCAAGGGCCAGATGCCTCTGGTACTTTTTGTCTGTAGGGACTGAGCTGTGCACTGTCAGACTGTGCTGCCTGGACTGCTTTCTGAGGTTTCCTAGATGAGGCTGCTTGCAGCTGGAAATGACCAGCTATTTGGCCCTGGCTTCCCAGCCCTTTGTGACTACCAGGAAGGCTGAGGATATAGATATTTCTTGATGCACTTGTAACACATTTAGGTGTGCTATGATTTATTGGTGGACCCAGAAACTAGAAGTGTACATTGCCCATACTCACCTATAAGTAGAATTCCAAATGTGACCGCCTCCTTCCAAACAGATGTGCCTGCTTGAGATTAGGAAGATCGCATGAGATGGAGACCATGATAAACAGTCATGGAGGATTTAATTATTTTGGACTAGTAGTTGAGGTCCCAGAATATGCTGTGGCAGGATATGGAACATTTATGTTGTTGACGAGAATTCTGGCTAAGATAGTATGGCTCTAGAACCAGATAGCAACTCTCAAAGAGAAAACATTATATTTTGAAAACTTTTTAAGGGATTGGAGGTTGCTTAGATGAATCAGAAAATACTCCACCTATCTAATTAAACAGAGTCCTGATGTGGCAACTTAGGATAAGCACTCAACTTCAAGGTCAGTTTGAATCACAAGTTCAATGGTTCAAACTTACCAGCTGCTCTTCAGGAACCCCACAGGTTTGCTATGAGTCAGCACCAATTCAATGGCACTTAACAACAATCGTATTCTGGTCTTGAATAAAAGCCATTTGAATGTTGTTGTTGTTGTTGTCAGGTGCCATCGAGTCGGAGCCAACTCATAGCGACCCCATGCACAGCAGAACGAAACAATGTCCGATCCTGGGCCAACCTCACTACCGCTGCCACACTTGATGCCATCAATGATGCCACCTGGCCAATCCATCAGAGTCTCTTCTGATATCCACTTTTGTCTTTTCTTTCTTTCCTCTCTATTTAATTACCTTTTGTTTTCCCCCTGTATGATGTTCTTGATGTCATCCAATAGCTCTTTTGGTCTTTACTCATTAGTGTCTAATGGATCAAATCTGTTATTGAGATGTTCTCTAAATTCAGGTAGAGTATGTTCAAGGTCATATTTTGGCTCTCATGGATTTGTTTTAATTTTCTTCAACTTCACCCAATTGCGTTTGAGCAATTGATGGTCTCTTCCATTGTTGGTTCCTGGCCTAGTTTTGGCTGTTGATATTGAGCTTTTCCACCATCTCTTCTCACAAATGTACTCAGTTTGATTCCTGTGTATTCCATCTGATGAAGTCCATGTGCATAATCACATTTTATGTTATTTAAAACAGGTATTTGAACTGAATAAATAATTGTTCTTGCAAAATTCTATCATGTGATCTCCAGCATCATTTCTACCACCAAGTCCATGTTTTCCAACTACTCACCCTTTTTGTTTCCAACCTTCATTTTCCAATCACCAGTAATTATCAGTACATGTTGATTGCGTGTTTGATCCAATTTCAGACTGAAAAAGTTGGTAGAATTCTTCAGTTTCATTATCACTGGTTTTAGTTGTGGTACGAAAGTTTGAATAGTAGTGGTATAAACTGGTTTTCCTTGTAGGTGTATGGATAGTATCCTATATCAGACAGCATTGCATTTCAACATGGATCTTGAAATGTTATTTTTGACGATGCATGTGACATCATTCCTTTTGAATTTCTTGTTACTGGTGTAGTAAACCTTATGATTTTCAGATTCAAAATGACTAATACGAGTCCATTTTAGTTCATTTATGCTTGGAAAATTTATATGTTCCATTTAGTTTTTGACAACTTGAAAAATTTCAAGATTCATACTTTGTACATTCCATGTTCTGATTATTAATGGATGTTTGCAACTATTTCTCCTCATTTTGAGTTGTGCCCCATCAACAAATGAAGGTTCTGAAAGCTTTACTCCATTCGTGTTATCATAGTCAACTCTACTTTGCAGAGGCAACTCTTCCCTAGTTGTATGTTGAGTGTCTTCCAACCTGAGGAACTCCTTTTCTGGCGCTACATCTGACAGTGTTCCACTGCTATTCATAAGGTTTACAGTGGATGAACGTTCAGAAGTCATCTTCCTCCCCTTCTTCCTAGCCTGTCTTAGTTTAGAAACTACTGAAACCTGTCTACAGTGGGTGACCCTGTTGACATTTAAAATACTGTTGGTATAGCTTCCAGCATCACAGCAACATGCAAGCCCCCACAGTATGACAAGAGGTGGGAAAGACCAATAGTTGCATGAACTTTTTACACTCCAATCACTAAACCTCAAAGTAGGATGTAGAACATTGTCTTTGTGGAATACATTATGCCAGTTAATCTCAGTGTTTTCTGAGACTACTACGGTCCTGAGGTCCCAGCCCAGTCACTCAAGTCTTTTAAGTTGGGCCATCTATGCACAAACCAGCCTTTACCCCTCAACAGTGTAATTGTGACTTTGATCCTATCTTCCCAATCCATTCCTCCCTCTTCTTGTGTGATTCTCAGGCTCTAATCTCTGAATGTAAAAAATGAAAAGCTTCTTAAATTCTTTCCCCCAATGGATCTCCTCAGCCCTTGTGCCTACCTCTTCCCAAGTGTGTCCAGTATTCTACACACTAAGGAGATTTGAGGGTGGTTGCTTTTGACAAGCTTTTTCTCTCTGGTCAATGAGTACCTAATTTTAAGGTCACTCAGAGAGACATGCCAAACAAAATTGCTGTGCTCTGAGACACCTTGCCTAGTTTAAATATCTTTAAATTTAGTGAGAGAATTGGTCATTCAAAATTCCTGCATAACCAGGCATACCTGCTTAGCAAGCAATATTGTCAGCATTGTAACACTGAAAAACAGAGCAAAACCTATGTAGTTTTCAAAATTATTATTCCTTGTAAATACACAGCATCTCAATTAATTCATGAATTGTTGACCATTTTTGCAACATTCTTCATCTCCTTCCACCTCCCCCGAAATTCTTTGGATTTCAAAACAACTGACATCCAAATTCTCTTGGAATACTCATTTGTAAGTTGAATACATTATATTTTGTTGATTTAGAATTTCTACAGTTTAAAAAAGTAATAAGCATACAAATGTTGAATATAAAATATTTATGACACAGGAAACATAAGATGTTAAGTAAGATTATCTCAGGCAAAATCCCAAATGGAATGAGTTTAGCGCAGGTGATAGTTTAAAATATATGGTATAACTATAGATTAGAGGGCAGTTTGAGTTTCGTGGTAGAATTCTCACCTTCTATGTTGGAGGAGAATATTGAAAGCGCCATGGGCTGTCCAAAGAACCAATAGGTCCGTTCTGGAAGAAGTGCAGGCAGAGTGCTCCTTGGAGGCCAAGATGGCCAAACTTCATCTCTTTTACTTTGGACATATTGTCAGAAGGGACCAGTCACTGGAGAAGGATATCATCATGTTTGGTAAGGTGGAGGGTCAGAGAAAAAAAGGAAGACCCCAACGAAATGGATTGGCCAAGTGGCAGCATCGATGGACTCAAGTGTGGCAACAGTAGTGAGGTTGGCCTAGGATTGGGCAGTGTTTCATTCTGCTGTGCATAAGGTCACTATGGGTCGGTACCGACTCAATGGCACCTAACAACAACAACAACATGTGGATAAAGCACTGAACCTCAAGGTCAGTTTGAACCACAAGGTTGGTGGTTCAAATTCCCTAGCTGCTCCTCAGAAACCCTATACAGCGTGGCTTCGAGTCAAAACTGACTCGATGGCACATAACAACAACAATGTTGAAACAGGTTTGCTTACTGGCCAAAGTACCTCCTGCACAGCTACCACCCATCTGTCAGTGGAGACTGGAATGCTACGATGATGCTGAACAGGTTTCAGTGGAGATTCCAGACTAAAATGGACTAGGAAAAATCCACCTTTCCAAAACTAACCAGCAAAAACTCTATGGATCACAATGGCTTTATTTTCCCTCCATCATGCAGATGTTGTGGGAATGGGCAGTATTTATTTTTGTTGTACATGAGGTCACCATAATGTGGGAGTGACTTACTGGCAGCTAAAGCAACAGGTCTAGATTCAATTGTTAAACAGATAGTTGTTGTTAGATGCCATCCAGTCAGGTCAGACTCATAGAAACCTTAAACATAATAGAGCAAGACACTGCCCGGTCCTGTATCACTCTCACAATTGTTGTCACACTTGAGCCCATTGCTACTGTCACTGTGCCAATGCGTCTCAATGAAGGGCTTCCTCTTTTTTGCTAACCATCCACATTAGCAAGCATGATGTCCTTCAGAGATTAGTCCTTCCTGATAACATATCCAAAGTATGAGTGATGAAGTCTCACCATCCTGGCTTCTAAGGAATATTCCAACTGTACTTTTTCCAACACAGACCTGTTTGTTCTTCTGGCAGTTCATTGTTTTTGTTTCGCGCCATCATGTCGGTTCCAACTTATAACGACCTTATGCACAACAGAAGGAATCACTGCCAGGTCCTGTGCCATCTTCAATGACTCCGTCCCACAGTCCTCTTTGTTGTTGCTGTTGTTGTTAGATGCCATCGAGTTGGTACCGACCCATAGCAACCTTATGCACAGCAGTCCTCTTTAGTTGCAATTAATAAATATCAAACTTAATATTATAGAAGATGAAACTAATACCCAGGGAATCCAAGTGTTCTTCTTATATACTGTCATTGTTGTTAGGTGCCGTTGAGCTGTTCCTGACTCAAAGCCAACTTATGCCCAACAGAACTAAACTCAGACTCATCCCACACCATCCTTACAATTGTTGTTATACCTAGGGTCATTGTTGCTGCCACTGTGTCAATCCATCTCATTGGAGATGATTCCTCCTTTTCACTGACGCTCCACTTGACCAAGCATGTGGTCCTTCTCCAAGGACTGATCATTCCTGACAACGTGTCTAAAGAACAAGAGACCAAGTCTCTCCATCCTTGCTTCTAAAAAGCATTCTAGCTGTACTTTCTCTAAGAAGATTTGTTTGTTCCGACAATCTACAGTACTTTCAATACTCTTCTTATTCTTCTCCAATTTCATAATTCAAATGCATTGATTGTTCTATGTTCTTTCTTATTTATTGATCAACTTTCACATACATATGAAGCGATTGAAAATACCAATCCTTGGGTCAAGTTCACCTTAGTTCTCAAATGGACATCTTTGCTCTTTAACACTTTAAAGAGAAAATTTGCAGCAGATTTGCTTAATGCAATTTATGTTTTGATTTCTTAACTGTTGCTTCCATGAGTGTTGATTGTGGATCCAAGCAAAATGAAATCTTTGACAACTTCAATCTTTTCTCTGCTTATCATGATGTTATTTATTGGTTTTGAGGATTTTTTCCCTTACATTTGAGGTTCAATTAATACTGAAGACTGTAGTCTTCGACCTTCATAAGTAAGTATTCAAGTCCTCTTCCCTTCCTGGAAGCCAGGTTGTGTTGTCTGCATATCATAGGATATTAATGTGTCTTCCTTCAATTTTGATGCCACATTCTTCTTCATATGATCAAGTTTCTCAGATTATTTGCTCAATGTACAGATTAAATACCAGGAGCTCAGTTATTGTTTTTGTTGTTGTTATTAGGTGCAATTGAGTCAGTACCAACTCATAGCAACCCTATGCACAACAGAACAAAACACTGCTCTATCCTGGGCCACCCTCACAATTGTTGTCACGCTTGACCCTTTGATGTTGCCACTTTGCCAATCCATCTTGCTGGGGGATCTTCCTTTTTTTCTCTGACCTTACCAAACATGATAGCCTTCTCCAGCGACTAGTCCCTCCTGACAATATGTCTGAAGTATAAGAGATGAAATTTGACCATCCTGGCTTCTAAGGAACACTCTGGCTATACTTCTTCCAAAACAGATCTGTTGGTTCTTGTGGCAGGCCATGACACTTTTAATATTCTCCTCCAACACCATAACTCAAAAGCATCAATTCTTTTACGGTCTTCCTTATTCACTGCCCAGTTTTCATATGCATATGAGGTTATTGAAAATACTATGGCTTGGGTCAGGCGCACCTTAGTCTTCAAGCTGACATCTTTGCTCTTCAAAACTTTGAAAAGATCTTGTGCAGCAGATTTGCCTAATGCAATATAGCTGATTCTCTCCCTTGTAGGCATATGGATATTATCCTATCACAGTCAGCATTGTATTTCAAGATAGATGTGAAATGTACTTTTTGACAATGAACACAATGTCATTGCTCTTCAATTTACCATTCCTGGTATAGTAATCCATACGATTGTCTAATTCAAAGTAGTCAATCCTAATCCAGTTCCACTCACATGTGCTTAGGATATTGATCTTTATGCTTTCCATTACATTTTTGACAACTTCCAGTTTTCCTAGATTGACTGCTCATAAATTCTATGTTACAATTATTAATGGATGGTTGCAGTTGTTTCTTCTCAAAGTGAGTTTGCTACATCAGTAAATGAAGGTCCCAAAAGCTCCATTCATGTCACTAATGTCAACTCTCCTGTCATGAAGCAGCTCATCCCCACTCATATCTTGAGTGTCTTCCAATCTGAGGGGCTCATCTTTCAGCACTACATCAGACAATGTTTTGGAGCAATTCATAATGTATTTTGTTTTGTTTTTTAATGTTTTATTGTGAATTATGTGACAGTTTACATGGGAGAACATTAGTTTTTACATTCATCCTATCCTATATCATTTCATTGCCATGGTTACAATCCCCTCCATGCATCATCAACCAACCAAAGGTATATCCTGCAAGCCTGCTCCCTGGTCATCAGCACACAGCCCCTCTCCGGGTCTAAAGTCCCCAGCTGCTCCATCTCTCCATGACATCATCTCTGCCTCCATCTCTGGCATCACTGCTTCTCTGGGTATGGTCCCCCTTTCTGCTTTTCTTACTTAATGGTCCCAGGGACCTCCGCTCCTAGACTAGAAAGTTAATCACTCCCTTCCTTGCTATAAAATGTCCACCTTTACATTTCCAACCCTCACAATCAGTTCTGATAACAATTATTCACTATTGTATCACAAGAGACCTATCTGCATTTCCTTTCATCAGCCCTGCCCAGACAGATTGGATACTACTCAGTGGAGATTCTACTTTCCTCCATGTCCTCTGAATATAGGTTCCTTCTTGAAAGCTTATAAGCCAGTCTCTTCTTGCCTTTGTAGCCCCCCCCCCCATTTTAGGTAGCCAACGTCCCAGTTGCCCATCCCTGTCTACTCTGTGTATGGAGGGGGTGGGAATGATCCTCGCTGTAAAGATTTGTTCCCTCTTTTGAGCTACTGCATCCATAGGTGTAGGTCAAGTTAATCAAACAAATTATATCAGATTACTCTTTTTTCCCTCTTCTTTCTTCTTTAGTTGAGCTCTGATCATCCAGTCATTGAAGCCAGGTCAAGTGGGTATTATCTGCAAGTGTGGGAGTTCTTGTGCATATTCATAAGGTTTTCAGTGGCTAATAATTTGGAAGTTGTCTGCCTCTCCACCTTCCTAGTCTTGTCTTAGTCTGGAAGCTCCACTGAATCCTGTTCTCCGTGGGTGACCCGGCTGGTATTTAAAATACAAGGGACATAACTTCCAGCATCACAGCAACATACAAGCCACCAGAGTACAGCAAACCTACAGACAAGTGGTGGTTCTTAATTCCTAGGGGTACACCATTAGACAAACATAAAGCCAGGGTTGGGAACAAAGACCTTTGACTCCAAAGTTCATACTGGCATCATTATAGCAATATTTCTCAAACTTTCCTTGTAATTATAATCATTCACATTCTTGATGCAAACATAAATTCCTGGGTCCGGAACCAACTCAATGGCACTTAACAACAATGACAAACCCAGGTAGTGAATTAAAATCTACAGAGGAAGGTTCTGGAAAGTTTATACCTCATGACACCAGCATGTTTTGGTTAAAACTAAAACACGAATTTAAGGTGGTATGTGTGCAGTTCTCAGATCGTCTGAAGGCAGTTTTCACAGCAAAGATGCAGAAATGTTTGCCCACAATGCACTGGAATGATGGCAAAGGTTTCAGCGACTATTTTGAAGGACATTTGAGTGTTCGGACCTTAGATGGAATCCTAAGCCTCATTCAGAACCTTCTAAGATGGGACATTTCCACCAGAAAGGACAAGCAGACCAGCCTGGAATGCTAGAGCAACAGAAATTACATCTTCAAAGAAAGATCATCAGGAAAACCCCAAAACAAAAATGGCAGTATGATTGGCTACTACAAGAATAAGCAAGTAGTTCACCAGGAAGCCATCAAGGTAAGCAACCAAGTTTCTTCAGGACAAGCCCCTCTCTAAAACTGAAACTCAAAGGGAACACATGAGCAGCATGTAAGCTTGCTGGTGACCACGTTGGTCTATTGATGAGTGGAAGGGGGTAAAGCAGCAATGAAGAAATGAGCTGAGTTCAACCATAGTCCATAGATTCCTGTTGAACTGGAGATGAGAGAGAGAAAAGGAAGAGCTGGTTGGTCCAAAGTGTGGTGAGACCTGGGAATACCTGAGCCCATGAACATAGCCACGGAGGTCTAACGCTGAGACTGAAGCATCCACCTAATGTGAGTGAGGGGAGATGCACAAGAACACCCAAATGTACAGCTAGAACTCATTTGACCTAGCCTCGATACTTAATAACCAGAACTCGACTAGAGGAAGATTAAAAAAAAAAAGCACTTTTTGATAAAGGAAATGAGGGTTAATTGCTACAATTTGAAGTTGACCTATACTCATGGATGTAGTAGCTCAAAATACCAATAGAGAGAAAGAGTCTTCACATCAGGTATCACTGCTATCCCCTCTGTAAACAGGGTAGATAGGGACAGGCAACTTAGACATTGGCTACCTAAAATGAGGAAGCAATAAAGGCTCGAAGTGACTGGCTTACAAGGTTTCAATGGAGAGTTTAGTTTAAGAGTGTGTAGGGGAAGATAGAGTCCCCACTGAATAGTTGTCATCTTGTCTAGATGGGTCTGGTTGAAAGAGATGGGGAAAAGATTCTTAAGATTCAATAGTGAGTAATAGTTATCATAACCAATTGTGACTGTCACAATTGTAAAGGTAGAAATTTTGTAACAAAAACAGGGGAGTGGTTAATCTTACAGTCCAGAAATAGAGGACCCTAGGACCATCAAGAGAGAAGAGCACAAGCGAATGCGAGACTTTATCCAGAGAAGCAGCAACACCAGAGACTGAAGCAGAGATGGGGACATGGAGAGTGAAAGCGGCTGAGGACTCTAGATTCATGGGAAGAGAGGGACTGATAGATGGCAGCCAGGAGGTAGGCTTACAGAATATGTCCTTTGGTGGTTTAAATTATTATATATGCCTGGTGTTAAAAAAAAAAAAAGCTAAAATGAATAGAGTGAAATACTGTTCATAGTACATAGAGCAGATTATAATCATTGTAATGAAACAAAATACATGATTTATTGAATGTGAAATTGATGATCTGCACTATAAACTTTCACTCAATTCACAACAAAAGCTTAAAAGAAAAAAAAAAATTAGACATACACATATATGTCTTGGCATATTTGTTATTGTTAAGTGCCATTGAGTGGGTTCCAACTCATAGTGACCCTCTACCGGGCTTCCGAGGAGTGGCTGGTGAGTTTTAACTGCCAACATTGCAGTTATATAATAAATGTGTAATAATTAATAATTATTATTATAAAGCATATTTCCCAAGGTGAATGGTAAATGTGAATCACAATTGTCATCAGGGATCATTGTGTAATAAATTAGTCATGGAAGGTTTCTGGTTGAGCTTAAGGTGGGACTTGAATCTTGAAAAATATGTGCAGAGAAGCTTCTTTATCTTTCCCATAAGGGGACAGCAATATTTTTAAAGAAATTTTAGAATGGAAATCATAAGAAATGAATGAAAATGTCCCCTAGGTGGTGCTGAATCATCATGAAAATGCAAGTGAGAAACTTGGTATTTTTAGAGGTGACTTCCTTCTGGTTTGAATTTCAAATAACAAGAGGACAGCTCCCTAGGATGTCTGGGAAAAAATGTACAGTCGGAAAGAGTTCTTTTTGGTAGGACTAAGGGCACAATGCTTTGCCTGTAAGAGCCCATCGGGTCTTGGATAGGCTTTCATTGGAAACAGGAAGCAGGACTAAGCCAACTTTTACTCATTTGCTGAGAAGTTTTGGAGCCATGACTGATTTTGCCATATTAACAATCATTTATAACACTGCTGTAGGAATTGTTTAGCCTGAGATTTTAGTCATAGCTACTTCAGGGACTAAGTATGGGGTTTGTGGGATGCAGGAACGCTAGGCTATTCCAATATGTGTGCTAATGAATTCAAAAGAACACAACCCATTGTTATTTTGTGTGCAACACTGTGCATTTCCTAAGTTATACCCATCCTTCCCAACCTCAATAACTGGGCAACCTATTTTTCTTTCGGCATCAGAAGTGATAGCATCTGGGAAGTAAATCTGATGAATTCTGTCTGGCAAGCAACATCCTTTAGACTGCCAGATCCTGGGGTAGGAAACTGAGATGCTCGGGAGTTGGTTCAGGGCCAGATATACCTGTCCTTGAGGTCCCAGTGATGCGGGAGGGAGACCTGCCAAATGCAGAACTTCTGAAACTCCACTTCCTGAATTCATTTCCATTTTGGCAAAATGTGACTTTGGTTTCCAAGGGAAAGACTTCACATGCATGAAAATGTCTTAGTTGCTCGAGTTGCTTTGTGTTGCCCATTAAAGCCTCTGCCATCCATCCCTATCTCCCCACACATTTTCAAATGTGCTGTCTTTGGAATGTGACCATAGCAACTACGCTTATTCAGAAATGACTGAATCTAGGCAGTAATGGGGGAGGTACCTTTTGGTAACTTCTGTTTAAATTCTATAGGATACTATTGATTCTAATAATAATTTAGACTGGGTATTGTTATCTTTGTGCTAGACATTTGATTCTCACAACAATCCTACAACAATGTCTTTATTGCCTCCCTAGTAGCTGAGAATAATCCTGATTGGGTTAATATGCTGGACTGCAGTCACTTTGAACCACAAGGTCGGTGGTTCAAGCTCATTGGCTGCTCCTCCGAAACCCTATACATGGTCGCTATGGATCAGAATCAACTCAACGGCATTTCACAACAACAGTAGCTGAGAAAACTGTACTACTGAGATAGTGATGACCGGTCCGTGGTCATATAGCTAGTTAGATCTCCTCAGCCCTGAAGTCCAAGTTCTCTCTCCTATATGCCATACCTCCTAACAAAAATCAAAGTGAAGGCTTGCAATGTCCACTTACTGTTGTCGTTGTTAAGTTCCATTAAGTCGATTCCGACCCATAGTGATCCTGTGTAGGGTTTCCAAGGAGCAGATGGTGAGCTTGAACCACCAACCTTGCAGTTCAAATGACTTTATAGTCTGATGTATTAGCCCACAGCACCACATCAGGACTCCAAATGTCCTTTTGTTGTTATGAAGTGCCATGGAGTCAGTTCTGACCCATAGTGATCCTGTATAGGGTTTCCGAGGAGCAGTTGGTAAGCTTGAACCACCGACTTTGCAGTTCAAACAGCATTGCAGTCTGGTGCATTAACCAAAATGCCACACCAGGACTCCTTTTAATAGGTAGTAAAAGCTCCCTGGTCATTTCAGTGGATGCTCACAAGCATGCCTTTGTGATTGTTTTATCAAATACTGATGAAGATATTGAGAGGGATACTGTCTTTTCCAACACCACTAACTATTATACTGAGGAACAAAACATCAAATCCAGATCTCTAATTCTAGGTTGCCTTCCTAAATGTACCAAATCCCCACTGCAGTCAATTCTGACTCATAGCAACCCTCTAGGACAGATTAGAACTGCCCCAAAGAGTTTCCAAAGTTGTAGATCTGAATGGAAGATCTGGACACATCTTTTTCCCACAGAGAGACTGGTGGGTTTGAACTGTTGATCTTTGGGTGAGCAACTGAATGCTTAACCACTGCACCACCAAGACTCCTTTCCTAAATACAGTGCTTTCAAAATATTCCATCCATCTCTCCACCTCCTCTGTTGTTGCTGTTAGCTGCCATCAAGCTGAGCCCATGTGGTACAGAGGAGAAGGGCTCTCTGGGGATTGTCAGGTCTGTCTTTGTCACCATGGGTTCAAACCACCAACTTCTAGTTTAGCAGTTGAACACAAACTATTAGGTCAATTGTATTATGTGTGCAGGACAAGGGCTTCAGGATCAACTTTAATTCATCAGAAATGAAATTTACTAATCATGGTTTAGTCTGCATGTAATAGAACCACTTTTGATTTGTGTATTATGGAAATTTTATGAGTCTAGACTCATGTGAAAATTATGCATGCTGATGAATCTTAAAAATCAATACTTTATATACTATAGGTATGAAATCCTAAGTTTATCTCTGTAAACTGCCTAAGACAATGACAAAGAAGGTTATATGTATGCTTAAGAGTTTTAACTAAATGAAGGGCAGAAATCATCTCAAGAGAAAAATGATCTGTAATTCTAAAGTAGAGCCATGTGCTGAACCAGGGGGTCCAGTGAAGGACCTTATGGGGAAGACAAGACCCCTATCCTGGATGGGCTGTCTGCTGTTTTGGACTCATGGTTTATTCTGTGGGGAAGAGTCGGGCCTCTTGAAGTGACACTCAGAAGCCTGGATTCAGAATTCTTTTGAGAGCATGGTTTGGGTCCTTTGAGCACCAGGGGTGCTGGAGAGAACAGCCTGACTTGTCTGGAAAAGTCCAAAGGCAGGCTTCCAGCTTCCAGATTTTGCTGGGAGGGGTGATGACATGAATGCATGATGCTTCCTGTGGATTAAATTATGAAAGGAAGCTTAGGTCATCTTGAAAGGCACTTGCCCTAGAGAATTTCCTGCCAGAACTAGCAGCCCCAGCAAAAGCAGCTGCAAGGGCTCCCCATAGCCAGTCTCAGAGTGCCCGGCAAGGGCAAAGGCAGGGAACACTAAGGGGTCAGAGAGCCACAGCCAGTGGAAAGGGGGTGGATAGCTATATGGGTGGAGATTGTCTCTTAAGAAGCCACAAAAGTCTCCTATGAAAGGAAGACTACCAGGATGCCAGTTAACAGGCTTTGCCCTCTTCTGTGCTCTGACTTGGGAGAAGTCAGAGGAAACACAGTACATGGGACCCAAGGAGTGAAAGTAAGAAGGTGGATGGACAGCAAGAAATCAAATCCTTCCTACCACTACTGTTTACTACTGAGCCAGAGGAAGGAGAAAACCTTAAATTGGGTTAAAGATGAATATTTTGAGAGTAGATCAGTAAGACTTCTTACTATCTGAAATTGAAGCCATTGGTATTACCCAAGTATTATCAAAATTGTTCTCTGGTACATGCGATGGGATGAGGGGGGAGGAAACTCGAGTTGTTTCCAGTCTAACCACTGAATCAGTCTATACAATGCATCACACTTTCAATTGACTTCACATTGTAAAAGAGTCTTCCAAGTGCGTGGGGACATTGGATTTCCTCTCCTTGCTGTTTTACCCACAACAGCCAGGCTCCCTCTAGAATCCACTTCTATGTGTGTTTTTCTTCAAACTCTGGTTGAAGAAACACCCCCTGTCCCCTTTTTTGGTTTAACATTTTTTACTTTTAGGCTATTAGCAAGGAGAGAGGACACTTTTCCACATATTTTTGCTAGCAACAGTCACAAGCTCCCTCTAGGTGACTTTCTTGGGCCTTTAGGATGAAGTTGGAAGCTGAAGGGAGTAAGCATTACAATTAGAAAAAAATATTTCTCACAATAAAATATCCTTTAACACTGACTATAATAGTGTATAACATTACATGGTGCAGGGTCTAAACAAGATGTATTCATCTGCAATTATTTATGCTCACAAGGGAAAGGATTTTTTTTTCTTTTGTTTATTGTTTTATTCATGATTAACCAGCAGTGTAATGACAGGGTTATAATGATAATAACATGAAGAGTAAAAATGGTTGAGGTGAAAGTTGCAGACAATTTGCACAAAGCCCTGACGCCTGAAGCCTGAAGTTTCTGGTAGAGCACAAAGGTAGGGAGGGAAGGAGTGTGTTCTTTTTTCGTGTGTGTGTGTGTGTGTGTGTGTGTGTGTGTGTGTGTGTGTGTGGTGTGGGGGAAGCAGGGAGAAAGGGTTTATGCTGAAAGGTAGGGAGGGAAGGAGTGTGTTCTTTTTTCTCGTGTGTGTGTGTGTGTGTGTGTGTGTGTGTGTGTGTGTGTGTGGTGTGGGGGAAGCAGGGAGAAAGCGTTTATGCTGAATAAGGATGCCTAGAGCCATGGTCTTTTCAATTGCCTCATATGCATGTGAAAGCTGGATGATGAAAAAGGAAGACAGAAGAAGAATTGATGTATTCAAATTGTGTGCTGTTGGCGAAGAATATTGAATATACCATGGACTGCCAGAAGAACTAACAAATTAGTCTTAGAAGAAATACAACTAGAAGCAAGGGTGGAGAGACCTCTGCTTACTTACTCTAGACACGTCACCAGGAAAAACCAATCACTAGAAAAGGACATTATGCTTTGTAAAGCGGAGAGGGTCAGGGAAAATGAGAAAAAGGCTAAATGAGATGGATTGACATAGTTAGCTGTAACAATGGCTCAAACATACCAACGGTCATGAAGATGGCTCAGGACCAGGAGTATTATATAGACTGCCACCGCTGCCAAGAGGTGGAGCCAACTCCATGGCAACCAACAACAACAAGAAGGATAAGCATGGCCCAGGTGCCTCTCCTCTCCCTTCCACAGCCTGCTTTGCATTCATCGTCATGAAAAACCTTCCTTCTATCTCCCCATACAGTAGCAATTCATCAGTACCAGAGCTAAAAATGATCCTTTCTGCGTGTGAAAATTCACATGCAATTGTTTCTGAGAGGCAGGTTTCCATCTCAAAGTTCCAGAAAACTTTAGTTCCCCAAAGGCTAATCTTGGGTGAGTCACACTCTGGTTTCCACCTTCTCATTCCAGAACAGGGTTTGGTACTTAACTTAGGACTTACCCTCCCACAAAGTTTGTGAGCCTGGTCCAGCAAGTAGAAAAATATCCTCCTCTCTGCTTGAGGGAGTGAATTCTTTTGAGTGTCCACAGCAGAGAAAAATCTTTATCTTTTGTGTTTGGTTTGGATTTTCACAAATGGTTAAAAGCACCTTGCAGCTAACTTTGGTGAATGAAGTTGATAAATCTGAATTAGACTATTTGGGGTTCAAATGTAAACATAAAGGATACTGTTTTTGTTTTTTTTTTAATGTTTTATTGTGAATTATATGATAGTTTACATGAGAGAACCTCAGTTCCATATTCATTCCATAGTATATCATTACATTGCCGTGGTTCCAATCCCCTCCATGCATCGTCTTCCGACCAAAGGGCATATCCTAGAAGTCCGTGCTCTGCACTGCCCCCTCCCCCTTCAGTCTTCGGCCCACAGTACCTCTCCCTCTTTGGATCCAAAATCCCCAGCCGCTTCATCCCTCCATGTCATCATCTCTGTCTCCATCTCAGGCATCCCCGGTTCTCTGGGTGGGATCCCGTTCTCGGCTCTTATCCGTTGGTGGTCCCAGAGACCTCCGCTCCTAGACTGAGAAATAATCACTCTCTTCCTTGCTACAAAACATCTACCCTTGCATTTCCAACACTCACAATCCGTCTTGATAACCATTATTCACTACAGTATTGCACGTAACACATCTGTATTTCATTTCATCAGCTCCACCTAGACAAATTGGATAGTACTCACTGGTGATTCTGCCTTCCTCCATGCCCCCTAGCTCTAGGTTCCCTCTTGAAAGCTTGTAAGCCAGTTACTTCTTGCCTTTGTAGTCCCTCCCTCCCCATTTGGGTATCCAATGTCCAAGTTACCCCTCTCTGTCTACTCTGTGTGTGGAGGGGGTGGGAATGTTTCTTGCTGTAAGGATTTATTGCCTCTTTTGTATCACTGCATTCGTATGCATAGGTCAAGTTCATCAGCTTGGATCAGCTCAATCTTCTTCCCCCCACCCCCCACCCCATCTTTCTTCTCCTGGTTGAGCTCTGATCATCCAGTCATCCAGTCCCAGTCACGTGGGTGTCATCTGCAAGTGTGGGTGTTCTTGTGCACATGCCCTCTCTTCCCATCAGCCGGCAGCTCCATTCTCCACCTGAGTCCTCCGTGGCCACGTCACTGACTCTGGGCCCAGGAGTCCTTGGGTCTCCTCACACTGCTTGCCAACCAGGTCCCCAACCCGGTCAACAGAAGCCCTCTGAATATTGTGAGGCTTAGCTCACTGCTTCATTGCTGCCTTTACCCCATTTCTCCCCAACAGTGATGTGTGAAGGATAGTTTTCTTGAAAGATGCATAAACCAGCTCTAAGGGCAAATCTGAAGGAAAAGTGCATCGAATCGTGTATATAGTGAGTCTTCTGAGGAAGTTACTTTGAGCCCAAACCCACATATATCACATGTAAAATATAATAACCATTGCTTTGAAGGCATTTTTCTCAATGATTAGTTAAATAGAATAACCCAAATTTATATGAGGTATTTGAATTGGGCTGCGAACTTTAAGGTCAGCGGTTCGAAACTACCAGCCGCTCCGCGGGAGAAAGATGAGGCTTTCTACTCCCGTAAGGATTTACACCCTCAGAAACCCTGTACAGGGTCACTATGGGTCGGAACCAACTCGACGGCACTTAACAACAACAACAACATTTATTATTATGCAATTTTACATATGAAGAAACTGAGATTTACCAGCCTCAGGTCTGTGAGCATGTTATTTAATCTTTCAGATTTTGATTTCAGAGCCATGCATAATGTATTATAAAACTTTGTACCAATCAAACAGAAGACAGGTCATTTAAAAATAAAAGTCTTATCAATTCTTACTCATTTTTGTACTAGGATATGATGATGCCTATATACTATACTAAAACAGGGTTTTTAAACTTTTTGAATTAATTTCATTATGGAAAAAAGCCCCTTTATTCTTTTAATATTCTGAACTACAAGGCAGTGATGGAGAGGGAGGAAGGTCATTGGATTGAGGATCAGGTGATTGGGGGTCCAGTCATAACCCTGTCATTTAAATTCTCTAGGTCTTAGTTTCCTTGGTTATATTAATCATTAGGTTGGATTAGACCTTCTCTAAGAACTTTTCAGCTTCCCCTTATTAATTAACACTTAATACAAATTCAGATTTTCAATTCCAATTTCTGGTCAAAAGTCTCACCCACAGCCCCAAACCATGGTTTAAGTTCATAGAGGAGTAAATAGGCTGTATTACCAAGATTAAGAATATGCAGTGCTTTGTAAATCAAACTCACCACTACCTTGTACTGTTAAAAGAAGGGGGAAAAGTTTAGACGGTTAAAATGGTGTATGGAACTTAATGTACTCCATATGCCTGACCTCTCCAAAGAAATGATTTTGGGAAGGAGAACTGTGGACGAGTCTGTGGGCATCAGCATCTGCTGTGCGTTAGTAGCAGTGAAGGAATCAGACACATTCTTGTATTATTGCCAAACCTGGGAAGGTAGCAATGCTCTGTCATCTGTGTGCTCACCTTCTGAATGAAACTTGCAGTTCTCCAAATTTCTCACTCATCAGGAGATTATGGATTCAGCGGGTTCTGACTTCCTTCCTGTTACTCTTATAGGCTTCTCAGACCCACCTAGCCACTGGGTTCAAGTCTGCTTAGTTGAAAGGAAGGACTCCTGATGAATACAGGGATGGTTTTCTGTTGACCGCTTGTACTTGTTTTGATCAACTCTGCTCTTCCTAAAGGGTTCTTCCTAAACCCCAGATCTGACGATGCCATTCTGCTTCCTTACTTAAAAAATTCAAGACTCCAATTGCTTATGTATCTACAGTATATGTCAAGTTGGGTCTGCATTGCCTCTTGAATTATATTCTCAATGTTGTTGTTGTTAAGTGCCGTAGAGTTGGTTCTGACTCATAGCGACACTGTATAGGGTTTTTGAGGAGTCATTGGTGAATTCAAACCACCACCTTCCTTGCAGTTCAAACTGACCTTGTGGTCCAGTGCTTATCCCACAGCTCCATATCAGGGGTCCTGTATTCCTACATTGGGCTTTATTCCCCATGCCTGGTATCCTCTAGTCATTTATTGTTGTAAATCAACATTCCGAACTCGTCTCACAGAGCCTTTCCACATGCTATCTACTCTGCAGAATCCCTGCCTCCTCTTGACTTGAAAACTTCCTATATCAATGCAACTCGAATGATATCTTCCCTGGGCTGTCTCTCCTGACTTGTTCCTGCCCCATTTGTTGTTAATCTGCCATTTCTGTGTTCCCATAACCCTTAGATGCAGTCAGAGCTAAAAGGAGGTGGGAGCTGTCCTCGAGTGAAAATGTGTCTGATTCATCTTTTATTTACTGGAGCAGTGATTCTCAATAAATGTCTGGTAAGTGTGCAGATGAATGAATGAACAGAAAGTCATCTGAAGCCAGGCCCGAGCTAAGTATTTTGGAATTTCTCCATCCTATTCCTCTGGTTTGCTTGCATTCCATAATTTATGTCCTTCAAGCCTATATGCTGTATTTACAGCCTTTCTGAAGGCTTAATATTCAAGAGTAAAAAAGAAACACACATTCCTCTGACCTCAGGAAGTTACTATGGAACTACAAAGAAAGACACAAAATGGGTGGGCGTTCTTGTCTTAATGCTGTTGCTCCCTGAACTCATTAAGCACATGGACAGACACTAGTCTTAGCGGTGTGCTTTGAATGCACTCATTTTCTGTGTGCGGTTTTGCAAACAAATAGGTCTGACAAATTACGAACTGAACAGAGGCAATAATTAAGCTCTCCTTTTATAAAATGAGGACTTAATTCTGGTCTTTTTGTTCTTATATTTATTTCAAATTATTGCCCAAACCTTGAGACACCCTATCATGTATCAATACCAATCTTTTTAAACTTTTTATTGTGAATTGGGTGAAGGTTAAAGAGCAGATTGGTTTTCCATTAAGCAATCGTTACACATTTTGTTTCATCTCATTGAAAGATCACTTATCTTCTTGATAACACATTGCAAAAATGAAGAATATTTAGATTTGGGGGATTCTCAGACAATGTTGTTGAGCTGAAATACAATTCAAAAGAATTTATAGTAATTTTTTAGTGGTTATGGTAATTTTCAAATACACCACCTCATGAGATCCTTGCAACAGATTTGTTAAGTGGAGGGAGCAAAATATAACATTCTTATAAACAGATGAGGAAGCTGAAGTTCAGAGAGAGATATTCACTTGCCCAAAGTAAAAAAGCTGGGAAATGGGAATACTAGAGCAGAAATCAGTTATCATTAGAGGATTCATCCAGATTTAACTCCACTGCTCAATTACAAGTATTTATAATTGAAGAAAGGAACTCTGGTAACGTAGTGCTTACTAGTCGGGCTGCTAACCTCAAGTTCATTAGTTAAACTATCAGAAGTTCCGCGGGACAAAGACGAGGCTTTCTGCTCCCGTAAAGACCTCTCGTCTGCCAGTTTGTCGTACTGTGGTGGCTTGTGAGTGGCTTGTGATTCTAGAAGGTATGCCACGGGTGTTTTAAATACCAGCACGGTCACCCATGGTGGACAGGTTTCAGATGAGTTTCCAGAAGAAGACAGACTTGAAGAAGGAGTGATGAACTACTTCCAAATATTTAGTCACTGAAAACTTTATGAACAGCAGAGAACACTGTCAGATATAGTGCCAGAAAATGAGCCCCTCAGGTTGGAAAAACACTTAAAATGCGACTGGGGAAGAGCTTCCTCCTCAAAGTAGAATTCACTGTGATGA
>NW_006408563.1:1920609-1922770 GCF_000296735.1 Chrysochloris asiatica | reverse complement strand
AGGAGGCACAAGAGCTGAACAGAAAATTTCAAAGATGAGCTTGAGAAGATAAAGTCAAACATTACAATGAAATGTGCAAAGATCTGGAATCAGAAAACCAAAAAGGAAGAACACGCTAAGCATTTCTCAATCTGGGAAAACTGAAGAAAAATTCAAGCCTCAACATTCAATATTGAAGGATTCTCTGGGAAAATTATTGAATGATGCAGAAAGCATCTAAAGAAGATGGAAGGAATATATAGAGTCACTAAACCAAAAGGAAATGGTTGATGTTCAACCGTTTCAAAAGATAGCATATGATCAAGAGCCAATGCTACTGCAGGAAGAAATCCAAGGTGCATTGAAGGAATTGGCAAAAAAACAATGCACCAGGAATTGATGGAACAAAAGTTGAAATCTTTTAAGAAAGTGAGGCGGCACTGGAGGCACTCACTCATCTATGCTAAGAAATTTGGAAGACAGCTATCTGGTCAACTGATTGGAAGAGATCTTTGTGCCCATTCCAAAGAGAGGCGACCCAATGGAATGCAGAAATCATTGGACAATATCTTTGATATTCCACACTAGTAAAGTTTTACTAAATGTAATACAGAAACGGCTACAAGCATACAATGACAGAGAACTTCTAGAGGTTTAAGCCGGATTCAGAAGAGGCCATGGAATGAGGGATATCATTGCTGATGTCCAATGGATCTTAGTAGAAAGCAGAGAATATTAGAAAGATATTTACCTGTGCTTTATTGACTATGCAAAGGCTTTCTATTGTGTGGATCATGACAAGCTATGGACAGCATTTTGAAGTATGAGTGTTCCTGAACACTTAACTGTGGACCAAGAGGCAGTTGTTCGAACAGAACATGGGAACATTGAATGGTTTAAAATGAAGAAAGGTATGAGACACGGTTGTATTCTTTCACCATACTTATTCAACTTATACACTGCACAAATAATCTGAGAAGTTGGGTTGTATGGAAAAAAAAAATGTGGCATCAGGTTTGGAGGCAGACTTATTAACAACCTGCGGTATGGTAATGATAGAACCTTGCTTGCTGAAAGTGAAGAAGACTTAAAATATTTACTGATGAAGCTCAAAGAGCACAGCCTCTGGTATGGATTGCATCTCAATGTAAAGAAAACAAAAATCCTAACCACTGGACCAATAAACAAAATTCTTAGGAACAGAGAAAAGACTGTCAAGGACTTCATTCTTCTTGGATCAACTTTCACCACTCATGGAAACAACAGTCAAGAAATCAAATGACGTATTGTAATAGGCAAATCTGCTGCACAAGACCTTTTCAAAGTGTTGAAGAGCAAAGATGTCAACTTGAGGTCTATGGTGAGCCTGACCGAAGCCATGGTATTTTCAGTAACCTCATATGCATGTGAAAGCTGGACAGTGAATAAGGAAGACCATAGGAGAATTGATGCATTTGAGTTATGGTGTTAGAGGAGAATATTGAAAGTGCCATGGGCTGCCAAAAGAATCAACAGATGTGTGTTGGAAGAAGTGCAGCTAGAGTGTTCCTTGGAGGCCAAGATGGCCAAAGTTTGTCTTTCATACCTTGGACATATTGTCAGGAGGGTCCAGTCACTGGAGAAGGATATCATGTTTGGTACGGTGGAGGGTCAGAGAAAAAGAGGGAGACCCCCAGTGAGATGGATTGGCAAAGTGGCAGCATCAATGGGCTCAAGCACGGCAACGTTTTGTGAGGTTGGCCCTGGACTGGGCAGTGTTTCCTTCTGTTGTGCATAGGGTGGTTATGAGTTGGAACCAACTCGAAGGCACCTAACAACAAAAACAACAAAGATTTATAGCCTTGGAGACCCTATGCAGGGTCGTTATGAGTTAGAACAGACTCCATGGCACACCACCACCACCACCATCATTGAAGAGGTTGCCATCAAGTTGATCCCCACTCATGTCAACGCCATGCATGTCAGAGAAGAATTGTGCTTCTTATGGTTTCCATTGACTTATTTTTCTAAGGCAAATCACCTGACCTTTCTTCTGAGTTGCCTTTCTTGAACTTCTGTCTCTCAGTGTTTTGGTTAGCACCCAAGCACATTAATTGTTTATACTTATGCCACCTCGTGACTCTGCATACACTGTAGCTTACTATGCTTGGAAGAAATATGAGGCTGTATGCTCCCAGAAAGA
>NW_006408563.1:1886687-1919794 GCF_000296735.1 Chrysochloris asiatica | reverse complement strand
GAGAAGGATGTCATGCTGGGTAAGGTGGAGGGTCAGAGAAAAAGAGGAAGACCCTCAACAAGATGGATCAGCCAGGTGGCATCATTGATGGCATCAAGTGTGGCAGCGGTAGTGATGTTGGCCCAGGATTGGACATTGTTTCGTTCTGCTGTGCATGGGGTCGCTATGAGTTGGTTCCGACTTGATGGCACCTGACAACAACAAAAACAACATTCTCAGAGAGATTTAAGAATAGTCAGTGGCAAAGAATACAGTGATTCCATTTGTTTTTCTACCTGGATTTTCTTCAGAAAAGGTGAGAGTGATAAACATGTTGAGAATTCAGCTAAAAGCCAGTGGACAATTTTAAATTCAGTAAATTGGGTATTCCCTGCATTGCTGGCACTTGTTAGAATAATGGAATTTGAAGGTTTAAAACCTAGCTTATTTTGAAATGATGCATGAGTTCCCAAAAACCTTGTTTAACATATTGCTGGAATAATGTATATGAGATAGTTAAAAATGAAAGTAGAGGGGGAAAAAACCACCAACAATGCCCCAACACCCTTAGAGGAATTTGCAATTCATAAAGTTGCTGCCAATTTTGAATTATAGTCACCATGGTAACCATGCTAGGCTTCGGCTCAAATGTTTCTCAAAAGGGAAAGAAATAGTATATAATAAGCTCTTCAAGTATAATTTTTTTTGTAGTTGAATTAGTGTGTAATTCTTATGTGAACATTTTAGTAATCCATGAACATGCACCTTAGCTATGATTCTGATTTTGTATGTTTAAGCAATGTATGAAAAGTTGCTGACTACTATTAACACTTGGTAATTAATTATGAAAACAATAACAAAAAGCACTATCAACAGTAATTAATTATAAAAATGAAAACAAAGAGCTCTTCAAAACTGACTGTAGTGAATTTCCAAGACCAAAGGATTGGCTTACTTATTGATTAAAAACGCTTTCAGCTGAGCTTTGAGGTGACGGTCACGAGTCACCTCTTGCTCCTCTGTCCTTTTCCTTAGAATAGTCCGTATATTGAATACATGAAATATCAAACAGAGCTGGGTATGTGAACCAATTAGACTGAAATAATACTTTCATTTGCCCATTTAGATAGGAAGCTATTTTTAAATGGTAATTGACTTTTTTCTTGTTTGTTCAGCTTCTCCAGAGCCAGTCTAACAGCTGGGACTGAGCCATGCATCATCTAGACATGGAGTTAAGGATGTTTAGGGTATGATCCTTTCTGGGTTATTAAAAACAACAACAACAAACAAACAAACCCCAAACCTTTTTTATTGTGAATTGGTTGAAGGTTTGAGAGCAGATCATCACTTTTGCATTCAACAAACCATATACACTTACTTTCATCTCACTGACTGCCAGCCCCTCAATGCAGCATCACTTGTTCTACGTTCTCCCTGGGTTTTTGTTTCTATTCCTCCTCCTTCCCCAATCTTTGTGAATTTAGTCTTTGGGTGAATAGTACCCTTTTGATCTCAAATGGTTGACTACTCTATACTGAGTATCCCTCACTAGTGTTTTTGTTCTTCCTACGGATCTCCCATGTGCTTGACTAAAAAGTGAACCGTGCGGATGAAGGGGGACCATAGGCCATCATTTCAGGGTTCCACCAGTCTCTACCCAACCAGTAAACTAGTTTTTTATGAGTTTTAGTTTTGTCCCACATTTTCTCTCACTCTATCCAGAACTTTCTAAACATGATTCCTTTCAGAGCAGTTGGGAGTAGTAGCTGGTCGTCACCTGGTTCTTCTGTCTCGGGGTCATGGAGACTGATGTTCTCCTGGTCCATTAGACCATTAGACTAATTGCCTCCATGTCCCTTTAATTTTCATCACTCTTCTTTCCTCAGGACAGAGAGAGACCAATAATAGTTGCACGATAGTGAACCCTAAGGCGTTTTTAAGTAGAATGTAGAACATTTTCTTTGTGGACTACATTATGACAATTCACCATGATCATGGTCCCAAGGCCCCAGGCCCAGAAACTCACTCTCTCAAGATGTTTGGTTACATGTAAGAAGTTTTCATAAAGTTTCCTTTTGCATGCTTCACCACGGGAGTCTTGTGTGGAGCTGTGGGTCTATACACTGAAATGAAAGGCGGTTCGAACTCACCAGCCGATCTTTGGAAATCCTATACAGGATTGCTATGTCAACTCTATGGCACTTAGCAGCAGCAGCAACAACAACAATGCTCCACCATGCTCATGAATATATTTGTAGCAAATGTACAAATAGCTTCTATATGACATATACACATTTCTACATATACAAACTTCCACACATGGATTGTTTTTGAGTTAAGAGGAGACCTGGGCTTTGGAATCAAACAAAACTCCATTTGCACTTCAGTTCTTCATTTTGTTAGCTGTTATCTTAGAAGGAAGGGGCCCTGATGGCATAGTGGTTAATCTCTTGATCACTCACTGAAAGATTGATAGTTCAAACCCACCATCTGCTTGTTCCACAGGTGGAAGATGTGGCAGTCTGTTTCTGTAAAGATTACAACCTTGGACATTCTATGGGGCAGTTCTACTCTGTCTTAGAGGTATGCTCTGATTTAGAATTGACTGGCTGGAAATGGGTTTGATTTTTGGGTTTTGGTCTTGAAAGTTATGTAACACTAATATCTTCATTTTAAGAAGGATGCTCATGCCTTTCTTGCAGTGTATGTCAAGTTAGAGGTAAATGGACATTAAACCCCAAGTCTGGCACACAGTGTTTTGGTTTCCTACTGTTTCTATAACAAATGATTTCAAACTTAACACATTTTATAGCAAACTTTGAAAAGTTAAAACAACAACAAACAAACAAGCCAAAGCAATAGCTCTCAAGTTGATGAGACTCTTAGTGAATCTATGTATTGCATTATAGAACTGTGCTCCACAGAGTTTTCACGACTGTGACCTTTCAGAAGCAAATCATCAGGCCTTTATTCTAAGGCAACTTGGGTGGGTTTGAAGCACCAACCTTTTAGTAACCAGCTGAACATTTAGTAGTTTATGTCACCCAGGAATCTTACCACAAACTTAATGGCTTAAAACAACACAAAGTTCTAGAGGATAGAAGTTAAAAATGGGTCTCATTGGACTAAAATCAAGATTTGGGCAGAGTTGCATTCATTTCTGGATGAACTGGAAGAGTCAGTTGATTTTTGTTTGTTTTTATTTTCAGCTTCTAGAGACTGCCTTTAGCAAAAGGCAGAAAGCAGCCTCTAGAAGTTGCAAAAATGAAAACAAACAAAAATTTTACTGAAGAGAATTTAAAAGCAGTTGCAGCAGTACATCAATAGGGAGCTGCCAGAAATTCAAGCTGGATTCTGAAGAGGATGTAGAATGAGAGATACCATTGTCAGAGTGATCTTGGCCGCAACAGAGACTACATGAAAGATGTTTAGTTGTGCTTTGTTGACTATGCAAAGGCATTTGACTGTGTGTATCATAACAAGCTATGAATAACATTGTGAATAATGGGGATTACAGAATATATTATTGTACTCAAAGAATTTGTACACAGACCAAGTGGCAGTACAAACATAACAAGGGGACACTGAATAGTTTAAAATCAGGAAAGCTGAGGACAGGAAGTGCAGAGGACATGAAATATTTACTGATGAAGATCAAAGACTACAGTCTTCAGTATGGACTGCACCTCAATGTAAAGAAAATGAAAGTCCTTATAACTGGACTAGTAAATAGCATCATGATAAACAGGGAAAACAATGAAGTCATCAAATATTTCATTTTGCTTGGGTCCACAGACCACGGTATGGAAGCAGCAGTCAAGAAATCAAAAGGGGTATTTCATTAGACAAATCCACTGCAAAAGACCTCTTTAAAGCGTTAAGGAGCAAAGGTGTTCCTTTGAGGGCTAAAATGCACCTAACTCAAGCTATGGCATTTTCAATCGCCTCATATGCATGTAAAAGTTGGGCATTGAATAAGGAAAACTGCAGATGAATCAATGCATTTGAATCCTGGTGTTGGCAAAGAATATTGAATGTATAATGGATTGTCAGACTAATAAACAAATCTGCTTTGAAAGAAACACAGCCAGGATGCTCCTTGGAAGAGAGGATGGCAAAAATTAATCTCTTGTACTTTGCACATTTCCTGTGCAGGGAGTAAGAGAAAGTGGGTGTAGTGATAGCAGTTCCAAATTTCAGTTTACAATTTTCGGTTGCAAACTAGCCACCTGTGGAGAAGTTTCTTCTGCGCTCAATGTTCCTAAGTAGAGATCTGTCTTGCAATTCTGTAAAGTTTTGCTTGGATTTGTCAGTGGTTTGTTGTGTTTAGCTCAGGAGGCTTTTAAATTGTTGCTCCTGCAATAAAAAACCTTGAATTTGAGATATCAAAGATAATTCTCTGGTGTTGTAGCATAATTTTAGAAAGGAAACCAGAGTTGGAGACATTTGAATGTTCTTATTGCAACTAGGATAAACACTAAACTTCAGTGCACAGGAAAGTTTGTGATAATTAAGAAAGGTGGAGGTCTTGGAAGGACTTCATGTTCATCAAAGAAAGATTCTGAAGAATTGTACTCAGTTTTTTGCTGGACCCAATACGTTTGTACTTGTTTTTGATTTTATGATATTGCTTTCGGTCTTGTGGAAATCTGTGGACAAATAGTTTTAGATAACATCATAGAATGAATAGTTGAACTACTGATGATAAATCTCTGATAAAAGCTCCATAAATTGGTTTAATTTGTTCACTCATTCATCTGTCTATACATTGACCCATTCATCTTTTCAGCAGATTGTTTTTTTGAGCCCACTGTTATGTGGTAGGGGCAAAATATTTCAGCAAATAATATTCAATATCTGCCTTTGTGGTAGATCTGCAAAAATGGCTCCAATTTTTCAACTTCTCCTTAGTGCTATATAACTTGAGGTTTTTATCTATTTTGACACTCGTCTTGGCCATTAGACTTGCTTTAGCCAATAAAGCACTTTTACAATCAGGCTTATTCTCATATTACCCATTATCACCTTAAGAATGCCTGTGCCAGCCTATATGATGATTAGGGGGAATGTGCAACAGAAATGGGTTAGCCCAATTATCCCAGACAAGAGCATCCAAACTCAATTGAAAGCCATCAAGCCACACACACCAACTCATCTGCATTACTATACATCTGCCTTGCATTTTTACATGTGAAAGAATCCAGCAGAGACCAGAAGCACCACGCAGCCAAGCCCAGATCAACAGAGACGCCTAATCAATTACTCCTGTTGCATGAGGAAGAATTTCTTATTGCTATATGCCATTGAAGTATTTTGGTGTAAGCATCAAAGACTCTTGTTGGTGTTGTTAAGTGCTTTTGAGTCGGTTCTGACTCATAGTTGATCCTGTATAGGGTTTCTGAGGAACAACTAGTGGGTTTGAACCACCGACCTTGCAGTTCAAACCAACTTTGCAGTCCAGTGCATTAACCCCCAGTGTTACATTATCTTCATGTTTTTTCTCCTTCATAACCATATCACATTTTTTTCTAAAACATGTATTATGTAGTGAAAGGGATATGTTCACACATCCCATAATAACTTCTTTGGAAGAACACAATAGGTGTTTTAGGGTATTTGTGTTCATGCTTCTGAAAGACTTAGATTGAAACTGTAAAGATATTTTGAGAATCTGGATGGATGAATAGATGATGAGCAGCTGGATAGATCAATGGATGGATGGATGGATGGATGGATGGATGGATGGATGGATGGATGAGTGTCTGGAGACCCAGATAAATTTTGTGACTTTAAAAATGGATGTCACACACTAAATAGAATGAAAAAGGAGAATCATTCACTTATTTATGATTTAGGTCGATGGTCCAAACTCATCAGCTGCTGCTCCTCGGAAACCCTATACAGGGTTGTTATGGCTTGGAATCGACTCAATGGCACTTAACAACAACAAGAAGCTCTGTAGCAGACACTGTGCTAAATATTGGGAGGAGGCAAAGGAAAATATCCTATTTGTGAAGAGCTCATATGATAAGGAAGGACATTCTAAATTGATAAATGCACAAATAAAAGTATAATGTAGAAAGTACTATAGTTTCTGTGTTGTTGTTGTTGTTAAGTGCCGTGGAGTCTGTTCCGACTCATAGCGACCCTGTACAGGGTTTCTGAGGCTGTAAATCTTTATGGGAGCAGAAGGCCTCATCTTTCTCCCGCGGAGCAGCTGGTAGTTTCGAACTGCTGGCCTTGAGGTTCATAGCCCGATTCGTAACCACTACGCTACCAGAACTCCTACTTTCTGTGTTAAGAGTACGGATTTGTTTTATATTCAGGTCTAGAGAGAGACATGGCTCATGGAAATATTTGAATTAAGAAATACTAAAATACTTAATTAGATTCATTCATTCAGCAAATATATGTTGAACATCTTCTAGACACAAAGTATTGAGCTATATCTGGAGGCTATTAAAATAAGCCCTTAAATAGTTTATAATCAGTCTATAAGTGTCTTTTGGCATATAAAATTAATATAATGCTGTAGGAATTAAGTGTTAAAACAGAGGTTCAAAGTATCATTTTAAGCTGAGAGTAAGTAATAATTGCTTTTCATTGGGAAAGTCATGAAGTATTTGAGGAAGCAACAGTTTCAGCTGGACTTTGTAAACACTCTTCATTTATATCTACTCCATGAAACAGTTCTATAAAATAAACGGGATCAGGATGTGGCAGAAAGTTTAGACCACTGATTCTAAGATTTGGGAGAGAGGAGGCTGAGGAAGGCTGCAGAGGAAGAGAAGGTGATAATGAACTGAGTTCTCTCCTTGGCAGTACAACTCACTGGCTGTGGGACTTGCAAAATCACTCAGCCAGGGAATCTATTCTATTTGGAGTTCATTCAGTTTCTTGTATGCTAATCTTCATGTCTATTTTCTTCCAAGTTTTTGACAATTTTCTCTGTTCTTTTTAATGTCTCTTCCTGTTGTGGAAATCCAATTGCCTGTAAGTTATTCCTTTTCATGGTGCTCCATATGGATCTTAGGATTTCTTCAGATTTGATTCATTCTTTTTTTTTATGATTGTTCTTCTAGTACACTAGTATTGAGAGATTTATCTTTACTTATTAATTTGGGTCTCCATTGCTTTGAATCTACTCCTTTGCCCTTTTGATGTATTGTCTATTTCTGAAATCTTAGTATTAATCTCTGGATTTCTAATTGCAGATCTTGTATTGTTTCAAAAATTGCATTTATTTTGTCTGTTTTTTCTTGTAGTGTTTTCTTGAATTCTTCTAAAGTTTTTTCTGTGTTCTCACTTTCCTCAATCTTTCTGTCAATCCTTTGAAGGTACCTAAATACAATTCTTTTGAATTCTTTTTCATCTAGCTCATTTATCTTTTCTTCCCCAGAAATGTCTTCTGATTCTGCATCTTGGTCATTTGTTTGAGCCATTCTCTCTTGTTTCGTGTGAGCTAAGATTTTCTGTGGTCTCTGGGAGATTGTGGGATTATCATATTTGTATTTAATTGAGGTTTGCAAGTTGATGTGTTCTTAGGCTCTCACTAACTGTCTACTGTGAGTATAACTAGAGAATGAAAGTGTGTACACTATTCTTATTCACCATTCCTGCACCTCAGTTTTGGGTGGATTTGGCTGGTGTTGTCTACTGTCTATCATCAATCAGATGGTATGTTGTTGTTAAGTGTCATCAAGTCATAGCAACCCTGTGTAGAGTTTCTGAGGAGCAGCTGGTTAGCTTGAACTGCTGACCTTTCAGTTCAAATCAACCTTGCGTGCAGAGCATTAACCTGCAGTGCCACACCAGGACTTGGATCAGGTGTTATAGGAGCTGGTATTGGCTCTTGCCAACTTGGTAGAGCTGCAGAGAGTATGGTTGTAGCTGGGTTATATGGGTCAGGTTGATGTTTCCTGTCATGTGGGAAAGAGAAAACTCCTTCACCACCACACACACACAAGAAAACAAAATAGAATAAACAAACAAGGCAGCAGCAATAAAGTTATAAAGAAGAAATAAAACAGGCAGGAACCAGAAAAAATAATACAATAACTATAAAAACAAAAAAGGGATAGGGAAATGGAGCTATTAAAGATAAAAATAAAAAGGAAAAAAAAAAAAAAAACTTAGAAAAACCAGGGAGAGGAAAAATGAAAAGTGAGAGTAGGTGTAGGAAAGAAAAATCATAAGAGGAAAAATAAGAAGAGGGGAAAGAGAAACAGAAGAAAACAAAGAAAAACAAAAGCAGAGATTGAAAGATAAAATGCAAGGGAATGGAAAGAGAAGAAGAAAGAGGAAAAGGAATAAACAAACAAATACAATGAAAAAACAAAACAAAACAAAAAAATCCCCAAACCAGAATAACCAGAATTAAAAAGCAATGCAGCTGTTGGACCTGGAAAGGAGAACACTCTGGGGGCCTCCTGCAAGCCACAGAGCTCACAAGGTGGGTGTGGGAAGGACGGGACAGCACAGTTACTGGTGTGGCACTACAGGATAATACACTGGACTGCAAGGTTGACAGTTCAAAATCACCAACCACTTCTTGGAAACCCTCCACAGATTTGCTGTGAGTCGGAACTGACTCAAGGCAATTAGCAACAACACCAACCTCAGTAGTAGCTATGGTCAGTGCACTCAGTCTAGAAGTAGTTCATGGAGGCCAAGGATGGAGTTGGTTTCAGTGTCTGTTAGGACCACAGGGCAGCTGGGAGCAGGGTGACTGACGGATAAATACTGGCCTTGTGGCTCTGCAGATTCTGCAGCTCTGAAGCCAAGCCTGCCTATATGCAAGACACTAAAGTGGTGCATGCAGCGGGGTGGATGAGGGTGGAAGCTGGCTAAATATCTGTTCATCAGGGAGTGTAGGTGAATCTGCTCTGCCAGGCCATCTTCTGTTGCCAAAGTTGCTCACAAGATATAGTTGAGTCACATCTGGCTGGTTGTTCACCAGCCAGTTCCCCTTTCTTGTCATCTCTGCTCAACTTCTCCTCCCAGCAAGCTTCTCTAAGCTTTCTTCTTAAGTTTAGGGTTCCAGGATTTTCATCTGTGCCTTTATTTGGTCTCTCATATCTTTGTTGTGGACTCCTAGTATGAGTCTGTAGGATAAGCACTGGACTGCAAACCACAAGTTTGGTTGTTCAAACCCACCAACTGCTCCTCAGAAACCCTATACAGGGTTGCTATGAGTTGGACTGTCTCATCTGCACTTAACAACAACAACATTTTTGTTGTAGTGGGTCTCCCTAGTCCCCACCTGCTGAGTATATGATTCTTAGTTGGCAAGCTTTTCTTTCACAGTTTTAAATATCCCTTTGTCTTCTTGCTTACATGGTTTGTGCTGAGAAATCAGACTTTAGTCTTAGTAATTCTCCCTTGTAGGTAACTTTCCTTTTCCTGAGCTGCTCTCAGGATTCTTTCCTTGTCTTTGGTTTTGTTGTTGTTGTTGTTAGGTGCCAACTCACAGCGACATCAGGCACACCAAAAGGAAACACTGCCCGGTCCTACACCAGTCTCACAATCATTGCTGAGCTTGAGTCTATTGTTGCTGCCACTGTGCCAATCCATCTCATTGGAGATCTTCCTCTTTTTTGCTGATGCTTCACTTTACCAAGCATTCTGTCCTCCTCCAGGAACTGGTCCCTCCTGAGGTATGTCTGAAGTATGAAAGATGAAGTCTCATCATCCTGGCTTCCAAGGAGCATTCTGGCTGTACTTCTTAAAAGACAGATTTGTTTGTTCTTCTGGCAGTCCATGGTACTTTCAATATTCTTTTCCAACACTGTAATTCAAGTGAATCAATTATTCGATGCTCTTCCTTATTCATTGTCTAAATTTCACGTGGGTGTGAAGTGGTTGAAAGTATCATAGGTTGGGGCACCTGAATCCTCAAACTGACATCTTTTCTCTTAACACTTTAACAAAGTTCTCATGCAGCAGATTTGCCTAATGCAATATATCATTTGATTTTTTGACTGTTGCTTCCATGAGTGTTGATTTTGGATCCAAGAAAATGAGGTGTTTGGAAATCTCAATCTCTTCTCCATTTATAATGATGTTATTATTGGTCCAGTGGTGAGGATTTTTGACGTGCAAACCATACTGAAGACTGTGATCTTTGATCTTCATCGGTAAGTATTTTAAGTCTTATTTGCTTTCGGCAAGCAAGGTTGTATCATCTGCATATTACAGGTTGCTAATGAGCATTCCTCCAATCATGATGCCAGATTCTTCATTATATAATCCAATTTCTTGGATTATTTCTTCAATATACAAATCAACTAAGTATGGTGAAAGGAAACAAGCTTTGGCACATATTTCATGGTTTGAAACTACTTATTATCCCCTTGCTCTGTTTTAAGGACTGTCTCTTGGTCTATATACAGATTCCTCATGAGCATGGCTAATGATGTGGAATATTCTGCAGATAACATTCTTTGCAATGTGTCAGCATTCTGTTTTTTCTCTTTCCATTGATCTAGCTTTCCTTCCCATTCTTGCCATCTCATCTTCGTTTTTGAGTAACTGTTGACTGTTTGGTCTCATATAGTTAATTAAGGGATCACATTACTCATGAGTGATAGTTTATTTTATAAATCTGTACTGTAGGATGCTGGTGTGGTGCTACAGAATAATTTGCTGGACCACAAGGTCTATTTCAGTCAGCCCCGGCCTTGTTTTGTCTGATGATATAGAACCTTCCCACCTTTCCCCACAGATGTAGTCAATTTGATTCGTGTGTATTCTATCTGGTGAGGATCAGGCAGATTGTCACTTTTTATGTTGTTTTTTAAAAAGTATTTGCTGTGAATAAGTTGTTGGTCTTTCAAAATTCTATCTTGTAATCTCCAGCATCATTTCTATCAGTGAGGCCTATTTCCCAACTACTGAGCCTTCCTTTTTGCTTCCAATCTTCACATTCCAATCACCAGTAATTATAAATACATCTTGATTGCATATCTGATCCATTTCAGACTGAAAAAGTTGGTAGAATTCTTCAGTTTCATCTCAATTGGCTATAATAGTTGATGTGTAAATTTGAATAATAGTGGTATTAACTGATCTTTCTTGTAGGTATATGAATATTATCTTATCACAGACAGCATTATACTTCAAGATAGATCTTGAAATGTTCTTTTGACAATAAACACCATCATTTATGTATTTTGGAGCCTGTCATTGGGTGTGCATATATTTAGCTTCACTATATCCTCTTGGAGGATTGACCTTTTAATCATTATATAGTATCCTTCCTTATCTTTTATGATGGATTTTGCCTTAAAGCCTATTTTATCAGAGATTAATATTGCCACTCCTACTGGATTTTTTTTTTTTTTTGATTATTGTTTGTCTGATACTTTTTTCCATTCCTTGAGTTTTAGTTGATTTATGTCTTTGTGTCCAAGGTATGTCTCTTGTAGACAGCATATTCATTGTTGTTGTTGTTTTTTATTTCATTCTGCCACTTTCTATCTCTTTTCTGCAACTCTCTATGTCTTTTATGGAGAGTTTAATCTTTTCACAAGCAGTGTGTTTGTTAATAGGTATGACTTTGCTTCTTTTATTTTATGCAAGGTGTGTGTGTTTGTGTGTGTTATTAACAATTTCTTCTGTATACGTTTCTGTCGTGAGTTATTTTTGTTTATGAATTTTGTCACTGTTGATTTTGTGTTTACAGAGTCTTTATGTATTTCTTATTTTTATGAGTAGGTTTTAACTTTCTTTGTGGTTACCTTCAAATGTACCTCTGTCTTCCTAAGTTTAAAGAAGTCTTTGAGTTTTTGCTGTCATCTTGACTTTTCCATATGAAAGTCCTACACCAATTATTTCCCCTTCTTGTTTTGATGGTGTCATCATTTATAGATTGACATCTTTGGTTCCCTGTTTTTAGCGTTTTAGCTTTGTTTTATTTTTAGAATTCTCTATCTGAGTTGGTATCTGGCTGATGCCATCTGGTGTCTCAATTTCTGGTTGTTGTCTGACATTGTTCTCTGACTGAAGACTCTGAAGAAGTCCCTTTAATACCTGTTTCTTGTATGGTTAGGTTTTTTGTTTTGTTTTTAAAAAGTCCTTAACTTTTGTTTAACTGGGAAAGTCCTAATTTTGCCTTCATACTTGAGAGATTATTTTGCTGGATAGATAATGTTAGTTGGCATATATATATATATTTTTTTTTTTCAAGGTTTTATATATATATCATCCCATTGCCTTTTTGCCTGCATGATTTCTGATGAGTGATGAGAGGTTAGTCTTATTGGATTCCCTTTGTAGGTGGCTTTTGTTTTTCCTACCTGAGCTGCTCTCAGTATTATTTCTTTGTCTTTGGTTTTGGTGAGTTTGACTGTGATATGTATTTGTGACTTTCTTTGGGGGTCTATCTTGTTTTGGATTCACTGGACTTCTTGGATGGCTCACTTCACATCTTTCATGATAGTATATTTCTCTTGTTCTGTGTTATTATTTGCTCCTCCTGGAATTCTGATCATGTGTAAAATTTTCCTCTTGAGAGTATCCCAAATAATTCTTAGGCTTTCTTCTTTTCTGTTACTAACTTTTTTCAGATCTTTCCTCAAACAGATTGGTGTCAAGGTTTTTGTCCTCTTTTTTGCTAATTCTATATTCCATTGCTTACCTTTTGTTCCTATGTCTTTCCATAGAATTGATCATTTCTGAAATCTTATTGCTAATCTTATTTTGGATTTCCATTTGCTGTTTTAGTATGGCTTCTAATCATCTTTCTATTTTGCTGTTTTGTTCTTGTATTGTTTTCCTGAATGCTTGTAGTGTTTTCCTTTATTTTGTCTATGTTTTCCTTGATCTCTGGGAGAACTCTACATGTTAATCTTTAGAATTTCTTATCAGTTCCATCAACCATTTCTCCCTCTGAAAGGCTTTCTGTTTCTTTATTTTAGTCACATGCTGGAGCCATTTTGTCTTGCTTTTTTATGTGATTTTATATTGCCTGTTGTCTTTGAGGTATTAAGTTGTTATCCTAATTATTTCACGATTGTCTGTTTGATCTGTCCTGATTTTGTTTTGTTTTGTTTTGATTTTATATATCTGAGTAGGTTTGGTGTGTGTGGTCACTAGACTGGCCTTCTCACTGCCTGTCTCTGGGAGGGTAGGGAAGTAACTGGGTGTGTTAGCATGGGTCTCTGTCTGCTAGTCTTGCAGGGAGGCTGAAGATGTAGGTGGTGTCACAGTCTCCTGAGTATGAGTGAAGGGAGAATTCTCACTGGTTTCTGGGTTAGGTGTTGTGTGTGCACCTCCAGTTGCCAGATGATCAGGGTGAGTGTGCCTGGGTCATCAGAACATACACAGCTGCAGGGGGAATGTCAGTGAGGGGGCAAGATAGGAGGATGATGCCAGTCCACAGTCACCTGCTAGGAGGGCATGCCCTGTCCATTACAGCATAACACAGTGGAAGGTTTGCCATTCATCCTCTGATTCCTAGAGCAGAAGGGACTAGGAGGCTGTGATGGTCTGCAGGCTATGGAACACATGGCTAGGCATAGGAGTGTATGCCTCCAGTTTATAGGCTCCTCATGCCTGGGGTTAGGTGGAACAACAGACACTGCCAATCGATGGCCCCCTCATCCAGGTGGCAGGGGCATAAGAGCTCCATTCTGCAGCCCTTCCATGTTGGTGCCTGGATGGAGAAACTGACACACTCAATTCACGGGTCCCTGGTACAACTGATTGAGCAAAGGGCACACACTGCCAGTCCGTGAACCCCTGGATCAGGGAGTGGGTCAGTGGTGGATGACACCAGACCACAAGTGCATGCCAAGCAGATGATGGTTGAGAGGGGTTGGACACTACAGGCCCACAAGCTGCGGGCATGGGAGGGTCTGGAGCGAGTGCAGTCGGTGAGGTGAGTGAACTGAACTTTCAGAAGGCAAGGAACACTCCTGTCAGTGCCTGGATAAGGGTGTAGAATCACACCTGCTTGGCTGCATCAGATGATGAGGAATCGGCTGGGAATACTGCTTGCTTGTATCAACATGACCAGCCTGTGCAACTTTGGCTGTAATCCTCCATGTCTGCTGTTCTTGTAAATCTCTTTTTCCACTTGGCACTTGATCCAATTCTTCAGACTTGTCTTTGATACTCAGGGGTCCAAATTTGTCAACTATATCTAATTTACTTGTTTTCTTGAGTCTTTGTTGTAAGAGAGACATTATGAAGCATCTAACTATGCCACCATCTTGAACTGCCTCTCATAATTTTTTTTTTCTTAAAAAAGAGAGATGATAAAACAAGATTGAGTGTGGTACAAATTGATGATTTTTTTTACCCAATGCTTTCTCTTTCCTTCTTTGTTATCAAGATTGTGTGTGTGTGTGTGTGTGTGGAGACAGGAGTGTGTCAGACTGAAAGATTACATTTTATATTGCATGCATGTAGCGATGATCGATCAATGTGTTATAAATGGAAGACAATAGAAACTAGAAATGGATAAAAACACTCCTCCTATAATTCCTACTTTTTTCTTGTCTGGAATAAAGGAGGTATGTCTGGAGACCCAGAGACCTTTTGCAATAGGTGAATGGTGGAACAGCAAGGCAAAAAGAGCTGGATTTTCTATGATACCGCTGTACCCGCCCTGGACGGACCATCTCTACACTTTCTTTGTTGCTGTTGTTGTTAAGTGCCATTGAGTATTGACATTTCTAACTTATGCACTCAGCAATATATGTGACATTGTCCAGTTCAATGGTCTGGGAGTGTTAGAATTGGAAAGCAGAGTAATAATCATGCCTGAGCACATCCCCGAAGCTAATTATTTGTGCAAGATCCCACAAGGCTAACGAGTTAATATTGGCAATGCTGTTATTTGTCAGTAAAATTTGTCCAACTTTAATTTAGATCCTTGAGGAAGCACACAGGAAGACTACATAGCTGAGTTTTGAACATCCAGGGAAGTCCTTATTAAGAAGGGGGTGTATTGTATATTCTGTAAAGTAAAAGAAAGCAACAGTTAGGTAAGCTGAGGTGAAGGTGGAAGAGAGGGAATAGCAGGGAGAAGGCTTTTAAGACAAAAGAAACAATGTGTACATTGGCACAGAGACACAGGTCAACTCGATCTATTTGGAAGAATTGCAAGTATTTATGTGGCCTGTCAGATAATGTCAATGATTCAAACCCATCAACTTCTCCTCAGAAACCCTCTACAGGGTTGCTATGAGTTGGAACTGACTTGATGGCACTTAACAGCAACAACATCTAAATGGAGCACAGTATACAAAATAAGATATACAAGTAGGTAATAATAACAAATGAATTTGGAGAACAAGGCAAGGAAGTGGACCATGCAGGCATTTTAGACCACTTGTAGATATTTCACTCTATACTATGTAGATATTTCACTCTATACTAAAAGGAATTGGTTTCCATTTTTAAAAGACCACTGTGCTGGCAAGGTGGAGAAAGGACAGGGTGCGTGTGAGATGGCTGTTATAGAAAACCAAGGGCAAGATGATGGTGACTACAGTGGGGATATGGTATTGAAAATACAAAGAAAAGACAGATTCAAGAGAGAATCTGGAGATAGAAACAATTGGACGTGGTGACTGTTTGGCTTAGAAGTAAGGAAGATGTCCAGATTTCTGGCTTGAGTGCCTGGACAGAAGGAGAGACAGACATGAATAACTGGCTCTGGGTAGTACAAATTTAAAACTCTCTTCAAATACTTGCTGTCTCTTATGAGAATCCAAAATGTCGTTTCCTATTTAAAAATTAGCTTGGTAGCAATTGACTTAGTGAAAATTAAATTTTATTGATAAGAAGGGTAGGCCATTTGGCCGGTCTCTGACTGGTTGATAGCTATTTCCCTGAGTGTAATAAAGATATAACCTTTGCCACAGGAAGCCATTACCTGATATTATTTATTTCCTGATAAAAAGAAGCAAATCATGCCTGGACATCTGTGGAAAATGAGTTTCTAATAAAGCCAAGGCAGTTAATGTCGAAATGGGAGTTTCTTCTATGTTGATAAATGTCTACTCTGCTGAAATAGTCGTGTAAAACACAGCAGGTAAGAGGGTAGTGTTATGGTGTAACTGTCAATGAAAGAATAATGAGATGTTTGTTTATTGAGTTTTTAATCAACAATGAACTCTAACTCTTAAGTAAAATGAAAATGTTTTGGTTTACCAGTTTAGCAATTTAAAAACGTCTGCTTTAGAAAAGATATATTTATTATATATGAGTATATAGTGTAATATTCAGAAGGTAATAGAAAAAAATATGGAAGATGTCACTGGGAAAAACACTAAACAGTTACTCTGTGTGGTAGTGCATTGCTAATAGCTCTCAGAACAAATAATAGCATATTGTTGACCATTCAGTGCACATAGAGCTCTGCTTCTTTATATAATTATCCATGTAATCTTTGCTTACCAAATCCCTCACTGCTATTGGTAGACTGGTGCAATGTGGTAGTAAGAGGCTAAACATATGAAGTGTGCCTTTGTCTTAACCCTCTGGTTCTTTTTCTCCCTTAAATACTGAAAAAAAAAAAATGAACTATTTCTTTGACATTGGAAGTAAAAGAAACCTACAAGAACAGAATATGAATGACTGTATTGCACTTTATTGGTGTCCTTGTCTCAAGTGCTTTCTTGGATCAGGAGCATAAATAGGAAAGCAAAGGAGAGGTGACCATTTCTAGGGCTTTAGTGTTCTTCTATATGTCACAGTGGTCACTGGGCTCCAATGGGATATGTGATTAGACCAACAGGGGTATCTTCTCTGGCTGGAGACAGTTTTACGGAGTTAAGGTCACACTAAGCTGCTGTCACAAATAAATTCAAACATACAATGGTTCAAGTAAGCTAGAAGTTTACTTCTCTTTCACATAAATAGTGGGGGCAAAGGATGAGGAAACCCCAGGGTTCTGTTCCATAGACATCTATCATTTCAGGTTTCTTTTAATGTGTGACTGCACCTTCCTTTAGGCTGTTCTTCTGAGCTGTATGGTCATAGCTAGGTCACAAGCATCATTATCCTCGTTCCAGCCCAAGGAGAGAGGGAAAGGGGGAAAGAGGAGCAACCAACTTCCTCTTAAAAAATAGAATCTGGAAGTTTCTCAGTCTATCAACCAGCATATCATCACATGGCCACACCTATCCTACAAAGGAAGCTGGAATCTAGTCTCTAGTTGGATGACCAAGTGCTCAGATACAGCTCAAGAGTTGTCCAGTACATAAAAGGAAGTCATGTTGATGTCAAGAGACACATACTAGTCTCTTCCACAGAGCCCTTTGATCTGTTTTAGTGACTGTTCTTTTTGGCTAGGATGAAAATCTCATTTTATGGGATGTTTGGAGAGGTGTACCTATTTATTAGGAGCTCTGGTAGCACAGTGGTAATGAATCGGGCTGTGAACCACAAGGTCAGCTGTTCGAAACTACCAGCTGCTCCACAGGAGAAAGATGAGGCTTTCTGCTCCTGTAAAGATTTACAGCCTCAGAAACCCTGTACAGGGTTGCTATGAGTCGGTTCTGACTCCACAGCACATCACCACCACCTGTTTATTGATCATGCCCAGATGGTGACTGTCCATTGCTCAGAGAAAAGTCATTGGAAACTATTTATTTCAAATGCTACTTTTATAGGGATACAATTTGAATATTTTACTCATTTCAATGTAGAGAGCTCAGTGTGGTGATAAATCACATTGTTCATTATATTTACTATCCCACCCCAAATTATATTCAAGGGAAGCCTGAATATAAAGCCTGAATATAAAGTTTCTATGTTGAAACTTTTCCTATATTGTGATTCCATAGCCCTGTCACTTGACTATGACAATTTGGATTTGTTACTAAGCAATAAATAGTGGCAACATTCAAATTGAAGGAGATGTTTTATTTATACAACAATGAAAGAAAAAATATTAGGAGAACATTTGTTTTTCAGAAGAGAAAGCTTTGTTTTTTATCAAGTCGAATGAACCTCAGAGATTTTAAATTTGCATTCTTTTCTGCAATGTTAAAATGATGTTTTTCCTTAGGACTACCATGGTGTTCCTTGATGGGTTGAAATAAAAAAAATCTAGTCCTTGAATGTTAGAAGACACCCAGGCTTTCCTAACTGAGAGCCCAAAGGAGCTTTTTTTGGATAATTTCAAACTCTCTTTACACTTTTACCATGGCACTAACTATATTTTATTCCAATTATCCATTTTGTCGTGTGCCACCTTGCTTTCTCCACAACAGACTTGAGTTCCTTGAGGTGAAGGACTTTATCTTCTCCAACCTTGTATTTCCAAATCCTAGTGCATGGCTGAGTGTTGTTGTTGTTAAATGATGTTGAGTCGGTTCTTACCCATTCTACTGTACAAATAAGTGAAGACGTTGTTGTTATTGTTAAGTGCCGTTGAGTTGGTTCTGACTCATAGTGACCCTGTATAGGGTTTCCAAGGAGCGACTGATGAGTTTTAACTACCTATCTTGTGGTTCAAACCAATTTTGCAGTGCAGTGCTTTATTCCACAGTTCCATAGAGAAAGGTAAAGGCTTGGGACTGAACCCTGAAGCACAAGTGTACTTAGAGGCAGTAAGAGAAGAGAAGTCAACAAAACAAAACTGAAAAGGAAACGCAGTGAACTAAATGAAAAAATGGAATTTTCCACCATTGTCACAGAAGTCAAGTCTTATTATCAGTAACAGATCTCCAATATGGGTGTTTGATCCATCTTGAAACTCATAATCTGCTTTAGTTATCCTACAGTTGGATTTACTGGAGTCTTCCCTAAATATCCTAATACATCCAATTTAATCTATTGCTATTACAAATTGTATGGAAAGATCCCCCAAACCAGATGCTCTGTATAGAATCACTAACCACACGTGCTGCGCACAGTCTCTCTTCTTCAAGGTGCTTATTTTCTTCACAGGCTATAACCTGTTGAGTTCACACTGCTCTTCTTTGTTTATGGAGAAATTCCTCATAACTTATGCCTGTTATGGTTGTGTGCTTCCCAAAGTTGACTGCTCCTGGCCTGTGCTTTTATTTGGCCTTTTATAGATCAATAGAATCGTAGAGCTACATGAAAGCTCAACAATCATGTAATCTCCCCCACTTCCCTTCCCCCCTTTTTTTAAGATGAGGAAGCTGAAGTCCAGAAGTGATTATCCTTTTCAAAACATTGTGATGAGGATATTATAGCAATTCTACTGGCCAATGGAACTGATGAATTCTTCTGTATAGCTTGAATATAAATCTACAAATATCTTGGACCAGGAAGTATAAGTATCTGGGGAAAGAGGCAAAGAAGGTGGTTGTATACAGAAAATAGTAACACCAGTTTTGCCTCCAACACAATTTTATCATTGTTGTTGTTAGGTGCCTTTGAGTTAGCTCTGACTCAGTGATAGTATGCAAAACAGAAGGAAACACTGCCAGGTTGTGCACCAACCTCACAATCATTATGCTTGAGCCCATTGTTGCTGCCACTGTATGAATCCATCTCATTGGCGGTCTTCCTCATTTTCCCGGACCCTCCACTTTAAAAAGCATGCTGTCCCACAGATCTGTCCTTCTGGCAGTCTTTGATACTTTTAATATTCTTCTCCAACACCATAACTCAAATGCATCAATTCTTCTATGGCTTTTCTTATTTAATGTCCACTCTCAGATGCATAAGAGGCTATTAAAAATACTATGGACTGGATCAGGTATACAGTTAATTCTCAAACTGACATTTTTGTTCTTGACCACTTCAAAGATGTCTTGTGCAACAGATTTGCCTGATGTATGTAATGTGTTGTCTGATTTCTTGAATTTGCTTCAATGAGTGTTGATGGTAGATCCAAGCAAAATAAAGTCGTTGACAACTTCAATCTTTTCCCCATTTATTTTGATGTTATTTATTGATCCAGTGGTGAGAATGTTTTTTTCTCTTTACATTGAGGTACAACCCCTACTAAAAGCTGTGGTCTTTGATCTTCATCAGTAAGTATTGTTAAGTCTTCACTTTTGGTAAGCAAGGTTGCATCATCTGCATATCAGAGGTTGTTAATGAGTCTTCTTCCAGTCCTGATGCCACATTGTTTTTCATATAATCCAAAATTTTGCTGTCATGTGATAGTAATTTTTGATGATTTCTGCATTCTGCTGGGTCACCTTTCTTTGGAATGTGAACAATTATGAATCTCTTCTAATCTGTTAGCCAAGTAGCTGTCTTCCAAATTTCTTGTCATAGATGAGTCACTGCTTCCAGTACTGCATTAGTAGTTTGTTGAGAGATTTCAATTTGTGTTCCATCAATTCCTGGAGCTTTGTTCTTTGTGAATGCCTTCAGTACACTTTGGACTTCTTCCTTCAGTACCATTGGCTCTTGATCATATGCTACCTTGTGAAATGGCTAAACATTGACCATTTCTTTTTGGTACAGTGACTTTGCATATTCCTTCCATCTTCTTTTGACGTTTTCTGCATCATTCAATATGTTGCCCAAAGAATCCTTAAGTATTGTAATTGATGCTTGAATTTTTCTTCAGTTCTTTCAACTTGAGGAATGCTGAGTATGTTCTTCCCTTTTAGTTTTCTAATTTCAGGTCTTTGCACATTTCATTATAATATTTTACTTTTCTTCTAGAACTGACCTTTGAAATTTTCTGTTCAGCTCTTTAACCTCTTAATTTCTTCCTTTTGCTTTAGCATCTCAACACTGGAGCACAAGTTTCAGAGTCTCTTTTGACATACATTTTGGTCTTTTCATTCTTTATTGTCTTCTTAATAACCTTTTTCTTTTTTCCTGTAAGATATTTTTGATGTTATCTCACAATTCTTCTGGTCTTTGGTTATTAGAGCCTAATGCTCTAATGTGTACTTGAGATAATCTCTAAATTCAAGTGGAATCTGTTTGAGGTCATGTTTTGGCTCTTGTGTACTTGTTTTAATTTTCTTTAGCTTCATCCTGAATTTGCATATGAATAATTGGTAGTCTGTTCCACAGTCTGCCCCTGGCCTTGTTTTGGCAGATAATATGGAGTTTTCCACCATCTCTTTTCTCAGATGAAGTCAATTTAATTTTTGTGTATTCCATCTGGTGAGGTCCATGTGGATAGTCATTCTTTATATTGTTTTAAAAAGGTGTTTGCAATGAAAAAGTCATTGGTCTTGCAAAATTCTATCAAGTGATTGCCAGCATAATTTCTATCACCAAGGCCATGTTTTCCAACTACTGATCCTTCTTCCTTGTTTCCAACATTTGCATTCCAATTGCCAGTAATAATAAATTCATCTTAATTGCATGTCTGACTGCAATTTCAGACTGAAGAAGTTGGTAGAATTCTTTAATTTCATCATCACTGACTAGTGGTTGGTGTGTAAATTTGAATAATAGTGATATTAACTGCCCTTCATTGTAAGCATGTGGATATTATCTTATTACAGATAGCATTATATTTCAAGATTGATTTTGAAATGTTGTTTTTGACGATGAATGTGATGCCATTTCTCTTCAGTTTGTCATTCCCCACGTAGCAAGCCATGTGATAGTCAGACTTAAAATGGCCATTACCAGTCCATTTTAACTCACGAATGCCTAGTATATTGATCTTCATGAGTCACATTTCATTATTTACAAATTCCAGTTTTCCTGCATTCATATTTTGCACATTCCATGTCTCAATTATTAATGGTTTCTTGCAGCCATTTATTCTCCTTTTGAGTTGCGCCCTTTTAGCAAATGAAGGTTCTGGATGCTTTCCTCCATTTGCATCATCATGGTTAACTCTGTTTTGATGAGGCAGCTCTTCCCCAGTCATAATTTTGAGTGCCTTCCAACCTAAGAGGCGCATCTTCCAGAATTATATCTGACAAATAGACGCTATTCATAGTGCTTCAATATTCAGTATTTTGGTGCTATTTGACAGTGTTCCACTGCTATTCATAAGGTTTTCAGTGACTAAATATTCGGAAATAGTCTGCCTCCCTTCTTCTAATTTTTAGTATTGAAGCTCTGCTGAAATCTATCTACCATGTGTGACCCTGAGAGTATTTAAATTACTGTTGGCATAGCATCCAGCATCACAGCAACATGCAAGTCACCTCCGTACAACAAAGTGACAGAACAGTGGTTTTACACTCCCTATTTGTAAAAATTTCAAGTAAACAATAAATTCCCATATAAATGTGATATCACATTTCTGCTGCCAGATAACCTTCTCCAAAGTCTTCTTGCATTCAAAGAAGGAGTCTATTTCTTATTCTAACACCTGTCTGAGTTCAGATTTCTCAAATTCTCCTTGGAAACCCTACACAGGGTTGCTATGAGTCAGAACCTACCTACTCGATGGCACTTAACCACCACCACAACAAAAATAAGAACATTTTCTTCTGCAGAAGACATCTTCAAAGTGTTCCGTTTGAGGGCTAAGATGAACTGAATCAAGCCATGATATTTTCAGTAGCTTCATATGCATGTGGAAGTTGAATGATGAATAAGGAAGATGGTAGAAGAGTTGATGCATTTATGTTATGGTGTTGGAGAAGCGTATTAAAAGTACCATGAACTGCCAGAAGAACAAACAACTAAACTGAAATAAGTATAGTCAGTCAGAATGTTCCTAAAAAGCCAGCTTGGTGAGACTTTATCTGTCAAGCTTTGGACATATCATCAGAAGGCACTAGTCCCTGGAGAAGGACATCATACTATGTAAAGTTGAGGGTTGGCAAAAAAAAGGAGGACCCCAGTGAGATTGCTAGCACAGTGACAGCAGCGATGAGCTCAAGCATCACAGCAATTGTGGCGACAGTGCAGGAAGAGGCAGTGTTTTGTTTTATTTTTATAGGAGGGGGTTATAGGTCAGAACTGACTCAATGGCACCTAACAACAGCTACTACATAGGAACACTTATGGAGTCCCAGAAATGGACTAAAGAAGCACTTACAAATTGTCAAGAATTGTATTAAGTCTTTCAGGTTTGCCTAACCCAACACTTGAGTATGGACCAAGAAAGCCACATCTTCTTCTACCTGTAAGGCAGATGTCTTTCAAGTACCAAAGGGCATCTGAGGGTGGCAAGTTAGGCTGAGTGGCAAGTTTCAGCCACAACAAAGTCCTAGATAGTGGCAGGGTCACCATAAATCCTCTAGGAGGCACTAGAATGTTAGACAACCCAGCCAACTCCTCCCAGAACACACTACTAAACAAGTAGAGGCAAATAACACATACCCTTGAAATGAAGACAAATGCATTTTAGTTTGATTTTATTTCCTCATTTTTCCTTAGGGGACCAAGTGGTCCAAGAGTCCCTTGAGTAGAATTGCTATTAATCATGATCATTTACCTTCCAGAGAGGAAAAAATAAAGCTCAACATGTGCAAGTAGTATTTCTAAATCTCTGATAGATTTGGAAACCATAGTTTTAGTCTTCCAAGTAATTACTAACTACAGAAGGAGAGAACAATTTTGTCATCAGGGACATAACGTTATACCTTTTTGGCATTTTTATTTAGGACATTTGTCTAGTCTGAAAAAAACGTATATATATCATTAGATTTCCATTCCAGATTTGTTCCAGATAAAGCTTCTTACTTTCCCTCACATGACATAGAATCTTAATATAAAACACACAACTGGGGCCAGTGGGTAGGAAAAGGACAAAACACGTTGAGGATTTGGGGATCTGCAATTATAATAAATATTATTCTGTGGACAAGGTGAAAATGCTTTCTAAATATACCCCACAGCCCTGCTTCCCACACTTCACCAATCCCAGTGGATGTTTTTATACAGCTGTTATGAATATTCCGGGTCAACAGGCTTAAGGGTCACTGCCAGGCAGAGAGACACGGTAATACCAGAGGCCAAACAATGGAACCTAAACCTCCAGTTAGGTTCGTAGGTCCCAGACCAACCATGGCTAAATGTAGTCATTCTTAAATATGGTGTTGTGGAAGCAGCTCATGATAATATATATTATGAATAATTCAAGTCCCGCACATTCACTACAGCTTCCACTTCTAATAGTATTAGAAATAGCATTCTTTTTCTTTCTCTTTCCTTAATCCTTCTTCTTTACTGTTTAATTGACTCTCCACCTTCTTCCCTCCCATACCAAACAATGAGTTTCAGATTGCCTATATTGTTGTTGTTGTTAAGTGCCATTGAGTCACTTCTGACACATAGTGACCCTGTATAGGGTTTCTGAAGAGTGGATGGTGGATTTGAACCACTGCCCTTGTGGCTGAAACTGACCTAGTGGTCAAGTGTGTTATTCTGCAGCACCACACCAGGACTTCTATAGAAATATGTAAAATATAAAACATAGCAAGAAATAGGTAGAAAATCGGGTCCTGAGAGGAAATTGGATTACAAAAATGAGAGACAGTTAGGAGTGAGGTTAGCATTTAGCATCACAAATGATCAGGTTCTATTTGAAAGGTTCTGTTTGAAGCACAGACTCTGTCTGAGTGTCTTCAGCAAAGAAGGAGACAGTATTACTTGCAATTGTTACCACATTCAGTGACTGAAACTATACCAGTTACTCCGGAGAAATTTATGCATTGGTCTCCACATTTGATGTGGCTAGTGCCAAGCTGCTGCACCTGTCCATTTGTCAATAAAGTTGGACAAAGCCTTGCCAAAATATTCTCAAATGGATATCCTGATGCCAGACATATTCATCCATGTCCCCATTGGAAACCAGCAGTCCTACTTCTTCCTAATGGTAGGGGTCAGTTACACCTGTCAGAATAGCAATTGCTTCCTTGCCTCTTTGTTGTTCTTTCAGAACGCGGATCCTGACATAACTAGGGCAGAGTGTTAAATTTAAGGTATGCTTGTTAGATTCCCAGGTAGAAGCATTCACTCTCTAGGAACCAAGACCTCTAAACATATGGCATACAGCTTTTCATGGATTGAAAACATACATTGTCAAACTAGAGCTACTTCCATCTACCTCACTGTATCCCAGAATCACCTACCTATGCAGGACTGTATATTGGCACATCATTTTTGCAGTGTATCTTCTTTAGATTGTGCCTCATCTGCACTCTGAATAGGCTCTATCATGTTGCATAAGAACCTGATAGGACCAGTGGATTCCATTGTCATATGTCCACAGCCATACCTTCTTTGTTATAAAATATCTCTTTAATTAGCTATAATGATATAATGCTAATGTACTGTTGTTTTTGGAGTTCTGGTGTGACACAATGGGATAAAGTACTACACTGCAAGGTCAATTTGAACCAAAAGGTCAGAGGTTCAAACTCACCAGCTGCTCTTTGGAAACCCTATACAGGGAAGCTATGAGTTGGAACCTACTCGACTACACTTAACCACTATTGTGTTAGGTGCAGTAAAGTTGGTTTTGACTCATAGTGACCCTATGCACAAAGGATTGAAACCCTGCCCGCTTGTTCCATCTCACATTTGTTGTTATGTTTGAGACCATTGTTAGCACTGTGTCAGTCCATCTCATTGGGGGGGCCTTCCTCTTTTTCACTGACCCCCATTTTACCAAGCCTGATGTCCTTCTCAAGGACTGCTCTTTCTTGACAACATGAGTATGAGAGAAGTCTTAGCATCCTTGCTTCTAAGGAGCATTCTGGCTGTATCTCTTCTAAGACAGATGTATTTGTTCTTCTGGCAGCCTATAGTACTTTCAATATTGTTCTCCAACACCATAATTCAAATGCATCGCTTTTTCTAGGGACTTCTTTTATCATTGTCCTACTTTTATATGCATGGAAGCTATTGAAAATACCATGGCTTTGTTCAGATGCACTTTAGTTCTGAAATTGACCTCTTTGCTCTTTAACACTTTAAAAAGGTCATTTGCAACAGACTTGCATAACGCAAGACTGCAGTACCACCCATTCCTCCCATAGCAGTCTCTACTCACTCAGATAGGCCCAATAATTTATTACAATCACCACACAGATCTCAGACACCATACACACAGCCATGGGATGTATTAGGAAAATGGGGCTTAGTCAGTTTCAATTAAGGGTCCAAAAATGCTCAGGGCACAGTTCTTCCAGTCAGGACAGCCTCTCTTCAGTGATAGCCACACGTAGGCCTCTCTCTGCCTGGCCAGTGGTACAAAGCTCTTTTAAGCCAGCTGATAAATGCTCACAGGACACACTACTCTACCATAAGTCTCAGCCTGTAGGCACTTGGCTCTAGCTCCCCCATTCAAGTGCCTGGAGGTACCCCCTCTGCAAGTAAGCCTCCTGTTATCCTACTATCCTTTAGGTTTTTAAGTGGAATACTAATTTCTGCCATTGGCCCTTGGATGATATGCATTTTAATGTATTGTCATGTTCATGGGGAAAGTAAATAATTTCAGAAGCTTCCACTATCCTTCTCCATCCCAATACCATCTACCTAATAGACAAAGAAATCTATTTTAGTAATTATCAAGTATGTCTATTTCAACTATCCACTTGTGGTACAGAGAAAAGATCGTGTATTGGGTCAGTGGACTCAGTGGACCTACTCTAAGTTAGATAGGTCAATATTCCACTTATTGCCTCCTGTTATAAAACTTCACTCTAACAGGGTGAAATTGTTATGGATTTCAGTCAACTTGGACCATGTGTTCAAGAGTTCTCAAATATTTGTATATTCTCTGTCTTTCAGTGTTCAGTGGTTGTTGTTGTTAAGTGTCATTGAGTCATTTCTGACTAATAGCAACCCTGTATAGGGTTTCTGAGGAGCCCCTGGTAAGTTTGAACTGCTGACCTTGTGGTTCAGTTACTTAAGTAAATATTCTTATGTCACTTGACCTTGATGTAACAGCTATGACATGGACGAGAACTCAACATTACCGGAGTTGTTGTTGTTTTTAAGAGCCATCGAGTCAGTTCCAACCTATAGTGACCCTGTATGGATTTCCAAGGAGCAGCTGGTGAGCTTGAACTGCTGACCTTGCAGTTCAAACTGACTTTGAAGTCCAGTGCATTAACCCATAACTACATTATTCATTATTATAAGTCTTGGGCTTGATTCTCAACCTTGTGTGCCTTCCAGTGATAGATGATAAGAATCTCTTAATTTGCTGCAAAGCATGTTTTGACTTTCAAACTTAACTTTTAACTGGTAAAGAAGTACCTTTACCATGTCTACTTTCCCATATTTCTCAAATGCTTCACACATTAAACCTGATAAACATTCCATTTCATGGATGCACTGTTCTAGTTCACCATCAGTGACAATTTTGTCACATACTAGTGTTTATCCATGCTTCACTTACCATCAGTCATAGATGGTCATTATAGCAAGATGGCTAAGGGGTGATCCAGCACAAGAATTTCATTTAAAAATAATTTGTTTGGCATTCTCAACATAGCAACTCTTTCAGTTCAGTTTTCATGGGAGGTAGACTCTGAGACAGAAATTTGTCTGCAGGAATTGAACTGAGGAATAATTTCTGAATTAGCCCATGTGGGGGATGAAGGAAGCAGGAATAGATGGAGTGTGAAGTTGGTCTGTGATGTAGTACCTACAAAGACCTTAACCAATACCATATTATTATCTGGAGTTGAGATGGCTTCGCATGCTCATCTGAAATTGGGATAAAGGACCAGACTTTGAGACTCCTGACCAGCCATTGGATGTGGTCCATGCCCAGGAAGAAGATATGAGCTCAGATGAAGCAGTTATTTTTAACAGGATAATTTCTGAAGCAGGATTTACTTGTGAACTATCAGCCACCAATATTCTCAGCAGCTAGGGAAATTGAGGGCATCAGTCCTGTAAGAGAGGAGGCAGCTAGATTGCACAATACTGCATCCATTACAGATAGAGAGCAGTATAAGACCTTGAACTTGAAGAAAACACTTACTTGAAATGCATAAATTTAATTTGTTTGCCAATATGTAGACAAATATAGTATCATAAAATCATCTGAGTTTAAGGCTTACACACTAATGCAAATTTTAAATGATCAAGGGGAAATCATGCCAACTATATAAATCCCCAAATTCCTCATGGTGGTGGTCACCTCTCAAAAATTATTTTCTTCTCTCAATCTAAAAGAGCCTGAGGTTATCAATTTCAATCCAGCTCGGTCTTTATCCTGTACCGTCCTGGTCCATAGTCACAAGACAAGCATCAACAGATGTGCTGCACGTCCTCCAGGTAGGCAGAGTGCCAGACTCTTCACAGGTTTGATCAGTTATAACTCCCACCACTGGTTTAATGGGAGCTGATTGGGGGCTACACAGAGGGAATAGGGAGGAAAAACTATACTTCATTAAACATACATATAAACAGTAGGATACATCCTGGTTTTCAGAAATGTTAACATATTTCTCATTAAGGGGTCAATAAGCCATTTAAACTCCAAGGTTGGTGGTTCAGCTCATCAGCTGCTCTTTGGAAACCCTACACCGGGTCGCTATGGGTTGGGATCAACTCGATGGCACTTAACAACAGCAACAACAACAGTATGTGGCAGCGTTGAGTGCTAGAACAAAAAGCCACACATTAGGGAAATAACCAGGGAAGAAGAGATCATTGTCCTAGAAACAAGAGGAAAACCTCATGGAAGAGGAGAAATTTGAATAGGACCAGGAAGAAACAAATATGACATTCGTTTGTTTGTTTTTTCTCCCCTTAAATGTTTTATTGTGAATTATGTGATAGTTTACATGGGAGAACATTAGTTTTACATTCATTCTATCATATATCGTCTCATTGCCATGGTTACAATCCCCTCCATGCAATCCTTCCCTCGTGCCCCCCAGGTCTTCAGCACACAGTCGCTCTCCCTCTCTGCATCTAGTCTCCAGCTGCTCCATCGCTCCACGTCATCATCTCTGGCTCCATTTCAGGCATCACTGCTTCTCTGGGTAGGGTCCCGCTCTCTGCTCTTCTCCCTTGATGGTCCTAGGGACCTCCGCTCCTCTATCTCTGCAGCTCTGTCAGGCATCCGTGGCTGCTCTGATCCTTTCCCCGCTTGGCCCCATACAAAATGGCCCAAATATGACATTCTTAAGTATTTGATTTTATGTCTGTTGACCTTTATAAGGTATTCAGTTGGCCGAATCTAGGAGATAAAAACCACATTTTACTGTTGCATTCTTTGTTTTAGCTGAGTCACATACTATATTAAACTTGTGGGGTATCTAATTATTGATCTGCCTCACTGTATTGCTATTTAACCATTTAAACAATATTTGCATATATCTCCTGTTATGGTGCCAAGAGACTTTATAACAAAGGAAGTCTATTAAAATATTAGGAGAGCAAATGGTGTTTGCATTTGTTTTCTACTTGTTAACACTTGCTGGTTGAGTGTGTAGTCTCCTAATAACAACAGGGACAAAATAATGAAATTTGTTGCTAGTGTGTCATGTTGTTGTTACTAAGTGCCCTGGAATCGGTTCCAACTCACAGTACCCTGTATCAGGTTTCCGAGGGATCATGTGGGTTTCAGTCTGGTGCTGATCCTACAGTGCTAGTGCAACAGTTGTTATTAAGTGCTGTTGAGTTGGTTACAACTCATAGCAACCCTGTATTGAGTTTCCAAGGAGCTGCTGGTGGGTTTGAACCGCAGACCTTGTGGTCTAGTGTTTTCTCTTGGAGCGCCACACAATGACTCTGCTCATGCCACATTTGCTGCAAAGCCATGAAGGTAAAGTCATTCCTAGCTGTTACCACATCTGTGAATAGTAGACGCTGATAAGGAAGAAATAAAATTATACGATTGAATTACATTGTTTTGACAAATCCTAAAATATTTTTAAATTAAATTATCTCTTTACTCTGCTTATACAATTAATATGTGCTCATTGTGAAAATATTTAGAAAATAAAGTGAAGAATTGTTGTTGCTGTTGTTAAGTGCTGTCGAGTGGGTTCCAACTCATAGTAACCTTGTAGAGGGTTTACAAGGAGTGACTGGTGAGTTTGAACCATTGACCTTGCAGTTCAAACTGACCTTGTAGTCCAGCACTTATTCTACAGTGCCACACCAGAATAAATTATCTACCCATATTTCCTGGCACGTTAGGGATATCAGTGTGATAATTGGAAATGAGGATAATGCCACCAGTAACTTATTTTTAATATTAGGATGCAAAACTAGTCTCATACTAAAAATAAGCAAGCAAGCAGACAATTCCAGTGCATTCTATAGCTCAAATGTTCTTTGAAAAATTCGTAATACTTTCTTTTCTCTCTCCTTCTTTCCATCCCTCTCTTAACCTCCCTCCCTCATACCTTCTGTTCCTGCTCTTGACCTTCTTGGTCTTTTTCAATAACCCACTTTCTTGTGAATAACATGAAAATCCACTTTACAAGGTTCATAGAACAAGGAGCCAGAAAGGCTGCTATACTCGTGCATGTGATGCAATTTTGAGCATAACAGGAAATTCACTTGCCTGAGAACTGCTCAGATGGTTCGTCACAAGAAGAAAGGGCAGACATTGGCTATGACACTTCAGAGGTGTTTTAGAGTGGCTCTCTTAGGCGTCATTATAGGGTGCTGCATAATGTAATATGTGATTGTTGATTTAGGACACCACATCACATATAAAAACATCCATTTGTAACCATTTGGCAAGTCTCCTTTTAAAGGGATTTGATTGTATCTACTAAATCTCTCTACAACTCAATCTCCTTTGTGCTAGTTGTGGGCCTGCTCTGTAAATCTTATTGGAAAGAGTTAAGATACAAATTCTCAGTGAGTGAAATCAGAACTTCAGGTGATATGCCCATGCAGTGAATGCTGATGATGTGATATAGAACAAGAGCCGTATCCTGAAAGTGAACTATATTGTGAAGGCAGATGGTCAACTGAATGTATGTCATTCACCATAACTTGGTCTAAACTAATTACCTAATGCAAGAAACAGATGTCCAGGGAGCCTCATAAGCAAATGATATGTGAGTGACTTTACAGTACAGTCAAAATTATGGTAGCTATTAAAATGCCATTGATGTCCAAAACTAGAAAAAAAAAAGTACGTTATATAATGTTTTATAATTGTTTTTCCCTAAGGAATTCAAAGCATCTTATCAGCAGCAACATGACTTTTACATATTAGTAACCATAAAATAGGGCTTCGGGGTAGATTGCTTATTCTGCGTAAGTCATTGTGGTTCCACTATTTAAATGACTGTTTCTGTGGACTAAACTAAATTATATCCTTGTGGCCTACAAGCATAAATGTACCTCTGAAGGTTTCCAGTGCTCAGGTAGGATGTGTTCTTATAAACATGACATTGTTAGCTGTATTCTTACAGGGAAGCCAGGGAGAAAACTAAGACCTGGTCCTGAACTCCCAATTCAGTTTGGTCTCTGATCACATTACCTACAAAGGTGACACAAATAGCTAAGCACTCAGGTGCTAACAATGATTGGTGGTTTGAATCCCCGCCGGAAGCTCCGTGAAGAAAGTCTATTGATTTGCTTTTAAAAGGTCACACCTTAAGAACTCAGTGAAGCAGTTCCACTCAGCACACATGGAACCACCATAAGTTGAAACTGACTCAATGGCAACCAGGAACAACAACAATGCATTTTTGTTGTTGGGTACCATCAAGTCAACTTCAACTCATGGCTACTTCATGTGTTCAAAGCAAACTGCTTCATTGAATTCTCAAAGCTTTGACCTTTCAAAAGTTGATTGCTAGGCCAGGGAAGCTGCTAAACAGCCAACAATGTACAGGACAGCCCTTCACAACAAGAATTATCTGGCTCAAAATGTCATTAGTGCTCAAGTTGAGGGACTGTGGTCTAAAGTAATTAAGAATAACAATAAATAAACAATGTGTCTCACAATCTGTCTTAAGAAGTAAAATAAAAACCTCCTTAAATCCCAGAAACCACTGTTGATTTTTGAATTTATCATTCTCTTTTCTTTTTCTTATAATTTGACCCCATATGAATGTACCCGTAAAAATACATTGTTTAGTTTCTCACATTTAAACATTTTATATAAATGGACTCTTACTGTATTGTGTTTTTCCCTTTTATTTTTCTATGCTCCATCTATGTTGATATATGAAGTTCATTTAACTCATTCATTTTTCACTATTGTATAAGATTTCCCCATCATTCCATTCTATTCCATTCCATTCCGTTGTCAGATAATCATTTAGGTTATTTGCAGTTTGCTATTATGACCAACATTGTTATGTGCATTCTTTCATGTGTCTTTTGATACACATGTGAAATCATTTATTTATGGCTTCTTTTTTGGAAGTAATTTGCTGACTTTCTGGGTATATACCTTTTTTAACTCTACTGTAAAATATAAATGTGGCTAAAACAAAGTATATATTCTCAGCTTCATGCAAGTATTACAGCTGTTCCGCAACCTTAGCAATGTGAGATTGTATGACTTTACAGTGTGAGATTGTATGACTTTACAATCTCCATCAATCTGGGGGGTATAAATGGTATCTCATTATGGTTTCAATTGCATTTCATCAATTTTTGAAATGTCTTATTATTTGTGGTTACTTTCAGTAATATGCTTGATTATGCCTTTTGGCAGTCAAGTTATATTTTTATCTTCATTGTTGTTGTTAAGTGCTGTCGAGTCAGTTCTAACTCATAGAGACCCTATTTTGGGTTTTCCAAAGCCATAATTCTTTGCGGGAGCAGAAAGCCTCATCTTTTTTCTGCAGAGTGACAGGTAGGCTCGACTCATAGACCTTGTGGTTCTCAGTCCACTGTTTATCCTAAAGAACCACCACTTCCAAATTTTCTGGGAAAATTCAAGTCTCAACTTTCAATATTGTAGGACTTAAAGGGCAAACATCAAAAGAATATGGAAAGAATATACAGAAACCCTGTAACAACAACAACAAAATTAGTCTATGCTCAACCATTTCAAGATATAGCATGTGATTAAGAACAGATGGTTCTGAAAGAAGAAGTCCAAGGTGCACCGAAGGGATTGATGAAAAGCAAGTCTCCAATATGAATTGATATCTTTCAACAAGGTGATAAAGCATTGAAGGTGCTAAGAAATTTAGAAGGCAGTCTATTAGAAGAAATCTATATTTAAGCTCATTTCAAAGAAGGGTGACTGAATGGAATGTGAAAATCATTAAACAACATCATTAATATAACATATAAGTAAAGTTTTTTGGACATATTGTCCAGAAGAAACAGTCACTGGAGAAGGATGTCATGCTGGGTAA
>NW_006408563.1:1884298-1886587 GCF_000296735.1 Chrysochloris asiatica | reverse complement strand
GGTCGCTATGAGTTGGTTCCGACTCGATGGCACCTGACAACAATAACAACATAAGTAAAGTTTTATTGAAGATGGTTCAAAAACATGCAATAGTTCTAGAAATTCAAGCCTGATTCAGAAGAGGACATGGAGCTAGGGATATCATTGCTGATGCCAGATGGATCATGGTTGAAAGCAGAGAATAACATAAATCATTTTACTTGTGCTTTATTGACTGCGCAAAAGCTTTTAATTGTGTGGATCATGACAAACTATGGATGGCATTGAGAAGAATAGGTATTCCAAAGCACTTGATTGTGCTTATGAAGAGCCTGTGCATAAATAATGAGACAGTGATAGAACAGAACAGAGGATACTGAATGGTTTAAAATCAGGAAAGATGTGTGCCAGGGCTGTATCCTTTCACCATATTTATTCAATCTGTATGCTGAGCTAATAATCCAAGAAGCTGGGTTATATGAAGAAGAACATGGCGTCAAGATTGGAGGACGACTCAGTAACAACCTGCAATAAGCAGATGATACAATCTTGCTTTATAGAAGCAAAGAGGACTTAAAATACTTACTGATGAAGATTAAAGACCACAGCCTTCAGTATGGATTCACCTCAATGTGAAGAAAAATAAATCCTCACCACTGGACCAATAAATAACATCATGGTAAATGGAGGGAAGATTGATGTGGTCAAATATTTCATTTTGCTTATATCCACACTCAGTGCAGTCAAGAAAGCAAATAATGTAGTTTTTTAGGCAAATCTGCTGTTTAAGATTTCTTTAAAATATTAAACAGCAAAGATATCAGTTTGGGGACTAAGGTGCACCTGATCCAAGCCATGGCATTTTCAATAGGCTCATATGTATGTGAAATTTGGACAATGAATATGTAAGACTGTAGAAGAATGGATGCAATTGAATTATGGTGTTGGAGTACCAAAGTACAGCCAGATAGCTCTTAAGAAGTCAGGGTGATGAGACTTCATTTTTCATATTTTGGACACATTATCAGGACATATTACCGGTCCCTGAAAAAAGGACATCGTGTTTGGTAAATGGAGACAAAATTGAAGTTGTCAAAGGTTTCATTTTGCTTGGACCTACTATCAATGCTCACGGAAACATCAGTCAAGAAATCAAACAACATATTGTACTAGGTAAATGTGCTGCACAAGACCTTTTAAAGTATTCAAGAACAAAGATGTCTGTTTGAGGACTAAGGTGTGCCTGACCTAGCCTATGGTATTTTCAATAACCTCATATGCATGTGAAAGTTGGACAATAAAAATGGAAAACCATAGAAGAATTGATGCATCTGAGTTATGGTATTAGAGAAGAATATTGAAAGTACCATAGACTGCCAGAAGAACAAAACAAATCTGTGTTGGAAGAAGTACAGCTAGAATGCTCCTTAGAAGTCAGGATGGCAAGATTTTGTCTCTCATACTTAGGACATGTTATCAGGAGGGGCCAGTTCCTGGAGAAGTATCTACTGCTTGGTAAAATGGAGAGTCAACGAAAAACAGGAAGACCTCAAGGAGATAGACTGATAAAATGAATGGCAAGAACAATCAACTCAACCATAATGACTGTTGTGAGGATGGTACAGGACAGGCAGTGTTCTGGTCAGTTGTGCAGAGGGTAGGAACCGACTTGATGGCATCTAACAACAAACACATTTTTTGGGCATTAAACTTATTTTGGGGGTCCCTAGGTGGTGGTGCTGTAGGTTAAACACTGGAGAGTTCAGTACTAACTGAAAGTTCGGTAGCTCAAATCCATCATCCACTCCTTGGGAGAAAGATGATGCTTTCTGCTTCCATAAAGATTTATCATCTTGGAAATCCTGTATAGGGTCGCTTTGAGTCTGAATTAAATCAATGGCAGTGAGTTTGTGTTTGTTTATTTTTTGGTTTTAGTTGATGCAAACAATTAATGCTTTGGGCTATGAAGTGAAAGGGATTTCAGAATGCTCAGAGGAGCCTTGGGAGAGAAACCTGACTCTCTACTTTTAAAAAACAAGCCTTTGAAATCCCTGTGGATCACAGTTCTGTTCTCACACACATAAGATTTCCATAAAATGAGACTGTCTATTAAATCTTCAGAAACCCTATACAGGGTCCCTATGAGTAGGGACCAACTCCACAGAACATAACCACCACCACCAGACAGCAAGTGGTTGGTTTAATGTTTCAATAGTCTCTTTTATTCTAGACTTTTTTTTGGGGGTGGGGGTGGGGGTGGGGGTTCAGCATGATGTTATCTGGTAGTATCTTTTTTTTTTTTAATGTTTT
>NW_006408563.1:1882477-1883624 GCF_000296735.1 Chrysochloris asiatica | reverse complement strand
CAAGTGTGGATGTTCTTATGCATATGCCCTCTCTTCTTATCAGCTGGATGCTTCACACTCCACTCTAGTCCTTTGTGGCTATGTCACTAACTCTGGGCCCAAGAGTCCCCAGGTCTTGCCACACTACTGGCCAACCAGGTCTCCATCCAGCCTCACGGGAATCTATTGAACATTGTAGGGCTTAGCTCACAGCTTCATTGCTGTTTTTCCCTCACTTCCCCTTATCGCTGACGAACATGGTCACCAATCGGAGCATGTATTCCCATTGAGTCTTAGTCTTAGAAGGAGGTTTGCCCTGAGGGGAACCGACTACTTGCCTTGATGTCTCCTTGGCAAGCCACTTGCTTGCTCTTGTAGTAATTAGTTGGTCTGCCTATATTGTTTTGTATTTTTCCTGTCGGTCTTTGTTTCAAGAAGTATCTTCTAGTCTTCTAGCCACTCCAGGATGGTCTGTTTGTCCTTTCAAGTGGAAATTTCCCACATCAGATGATTCTGGATGCTGTTCAGGATTCCACCTATGCTCTTATTTAATGCAGAGGCTCCTCTGGAACCTCCTTTACTCAGCACGTTGTAGCCCCATTTTAGGTATTCCAATCAGTTATAGGCAGAAGACGGACTTACAAGCTTTCTATGGTGATGTTTCTGGCTATTCCTTTCTCTCCCCCTCAAGTGTCTTTTTGTAAATGGTATGCCAGGGAAACCAAGTTTTCAAAAGTCAGCCAAGCATCTCAACATTATTTCCCCCCTTTTCCCCATTCCATCCATGTCTCAGTCCCTGTATCTCAGAGCCCTGTTGTTTCAAGGTTGTGCATATATCATTATTTACCTCTGCCCCACTTCAGTTTCACATTCATCCTATCATACTTCATTTCATTGCAATGGTTACAATCCCCTCCATGCATCATCAAATAACCAAAGGATACACCCCAAAGGCCTGCCCCCTTGGCTGTCAGCAAACAGCTCTTCTCCCTCACTGAGTCCCATGTCCCAGCCACTCCATCTGTCCACATCATCATCTCTTTTTCCATACCTGGTGTCATTGCCTCTCTGGGTAGGGTCGCACTCTCTGCTCCTCTCACTAGATGGTCCCAGGGACCTACGCTCCTGGACTGCAAAATCAATCACTCCTCTCACTTTGCCAAAAAAA
>NW_006408563.1:1876921-1878756 GCF_000296735.1 Chrysochloris asiatica | reverse complement strand
TAGTGCCACACCAGGACTCAGTTTCCTTTATATTTTAGGAATGAATCCTTTGTCTGATTTCTGTTGTACAAAAGTTTTTTTCCCATTCTGTGGGTTCCCATTTTACTCTTGTGGTGAAGTCTTTTGATGCACATAAATTTTTAATTTTTAGTATGTCCCATTCATCTAATTTGTCTACTTTTGTTTGTGTAGTTTTCAAAACATTTGGTAGTGTGTGTATTCCCTGAATTAGTGCCCTCACATTTGTCCCTAATTTTTCATTGATGTCTTTCATAATTTTGGAATTCACGTTTAGGTCTTTAATCCATGCTGAGTTGGTTTTTTGTATAAGGCTTGAGGTAAAGGTCTTGTTTCAATTTTTTGCATATCGCTTTCCAGTTTTGTCAGCACCATCTGTTGAAGAGACTAACCCCACCCCATGCAATATATTTAGGTACTTTGTCAAAAACCAGTTGGCTATATGTTGATGGGTTAATTTCTGGATTCTGATTCTGTTCCATTGATCAATGTATCTTTCATTGTACCAGTACCAGGCTGTTTTGACCACTGTAGCCATGTAATGAATTTTTAAATTGGGGAGTGAGAGGCCTCCAACATTGTTCTTCTTCTTAAGTAGTGCTTTGCTTTTCCTGGGTCTCTTTCCTTTCCATATAAAGTTAGTAATTGTCTTTTCCATCTCTTTGAAGAATGTTGTTGGAATCTGGATTGGGTTTGCATTGTATGTGTAAATTGCTTTGGGCAGTACTGACATTTTCATGATGTTGAGTCTTTCTATCCAGGAGCATGGTACAGTCTTCCATTTTTGTAGGTCTCTTTTGATTTCTTGTAGTAGTGCTTTGTAGTTTTCTTTGTATAGGCCCTTTCTTTGGTTTCTCTGGTTACATTTATTCCTAGATATTTCATCCTTTGGGCAGCTATTGTAAATGGTATTGCTTGCCTAATGTCCTTTTCAGCATTTTCGTTTTTGGTATAGAGGAATCTAAGTGATTTTTTGTATGTTGATCTTATACCCTTCCACTTTGCTGAATCTTTCAATGAGGTCTAGCAGCTTTTTTACTGAGTCTTTGGAGTTTTCTATGTATGGAATCATATTATCTGCAAATAAAGAGAGTTTTACTTCCTCTGCCAATTTGGAGGCCTTTAATTTCTCTATCATGCCATATAGCTCTGGCTAATACTTTCATAACAATATTGAATAGGAGTGAGGACAAAGGGCATTCTAGTCTGGTTCCCATTCACAGAGAGAAGGCTTTCAGTTTCTCTCCATTAAGAGTGATAAAGACTGTTGGTTTTGCATATATACTCTTAATTATGTTGAGGAATTTCCCTTCAATTCCTACTTCTTTGAGTGCTTTTATCAGGAATGGATGTTAGATTTTGTCAAATGCTTTTTCTGCATCAATCAATATGATCATGTGGTTGTTTTCTTTTTCTTATTTATATGGTGGATTGCAATGATCATTTTTCTAATGTTGAACCATCCTTGCATCCCTGATATGAATCTCACTTGATCAGGATGTATTATCTTTTTGATGTGCTGGTGGATTCTGTTGGCTAGGATTTTGCTGAGCATTTTTTGCATCTATGTTCATGAGGGATATTGGTCTATAATTTTCTTTCTTAGTGACGTCCTTCACTGGTTTTGGTATAAGGGTTAAGCTTGCTTCATAAAATGTATTAGAAAGTTTTTCATCCTCCTCTATATTGAGGACTAATTTAAGTAGAATTGGTGATAGCTATTCCCTGAATGTTTGGTAGAACTCACTAGTGAAGACATCTGGGCCTGGACTTCTTCTGGTGGAAGTTTTTTGATGACCTGATCAATTTTTTTTTTT
>NW_006408563.1:1875388-1876173 GCF_000296735.1 Chrysochloris asiatica | reverse complement strand
ATTATTTCTTTTCTTTTGGTGGCTGTAGGTTCCCTCTGTTGGTCTGTTTCTAATTGTTGTAGGTGCTGTGTTAATGTATTAATTTTGGTTCTTTCTTCTTTTTGGATGTGTGTATTTATTGCAATAAATTGTCCTCTCAGCACCACTTTTGCCATGTCCCAAAGATTTTGTTATATTGCATTTTCATTCACATTTGTTTATAGGAACTTTGTGAGTTCACATTTAATTTCTTGTGCTACCCATTTGCTTTTCAGCAGTTTGTTATTCAGTTTCCATGTATTTGACTTGGTTTCCTTATTCTTCCTATTGTTGATTTCTAATTTGATAGCAATGTGGTCTGAGGAGAAACTTTGTAGTATTTTGATGTTTTTAAATTTATGGAGGTTTGTTTTGTGGCCTCAGACATAGTCTATTCTGGAGAATGTTCCATGTGCACTGGAAAAGAATGTGTATTGTGCTGTTGTTGGGCTGAATGCTTTGTACACATCTATGAGGTCCAGTTAGCTGATTGTGTTGTTTAGTTCTTCTGTGTCTTTGTCAAGTTTCTTTCTGGTTGTTGTATCCATTTTTGAAAGCAGTGTATTACAGTCGCCCATGATTATTATAGATTCGTCTATTTCTTTCTTCAAATATATTAGAGTTTGCTTTATATATTTTGGAGCTCTTTCACTGGGAGCATAGATATTTATTATGGTGATGTCGTCTGGTTCAATTGTCCCTTTAGTCATGATATAATGTCCTGCTTTATCTATTATGCTGGCTTTTGCCTTAAAGTTTATTTTATC
>NW_006408563.1:1868577-1875061 GCF_000296735.1 Chrysochloris asiatica | reverse complement strand
TTTTGTGTTCTTTCTTGTGAGTTTCCTCATAGTTTTAATGTTTCCATGTTCTTCTTGGATTTTCATTTTTTTGGTATGTTGTGAAGTGTTCATTTTCTTTGAGGTTACCTTATATTCCATTAATTTCCCCCTCCATTTAGTGTAGTTTATTTTATCCTGTCATCTACATGAACTTATCTCCATCTGGATCTCTGTTCCTATGTGTTAACCTTCTTTTGCATTGTAATTGTTTTGTTCATAGACTGACCTCCCAGATTCTCTGAGTTTGTTCTTATAGTGTTGTTCTGTTCTCAACTCTTCATTCTGTCGATTTAATTCTGGGAGATGTAGCCATGTATGTCAGTCTCTGGTTGTTTTCTGTTCTTGCTGGTTCTCAGTCCACAGAATTCCCATTAGGATGGTTTGTAGCACAAGGTTCGCTATGGCAAAATCCCTTAGCTTCTGTTTATCCTGGAATGTTTTGATTACACCGTTGTATTTGGTTGATTGCTTTGCTGGATAAAGGATTCTCGGTTGACATTTTTTTTTTTTCCTTCAGGGTTTTATATATGTCTTCCCATTTGCCTTCTTGCTTGCATGGTTTCTGCTGAGAGATCTGAGCTTAATCTGACTTGCTTGCCTTTGTATGCAACACTTCTCCCTAGCTGCTTTCAGGATTCTCTCCTTATCTTTGGTTTTGGAGAGCTTGATTATGATATGTCTCGGTGATTTTCTTTTGGGGTCTATCCTTCCTGGGGTTAATTGAGCTTCTTGAATGTTTATTTTTTCACTTTTTAGGATGTTAGGGAAATTTTCTTCTAGTAGTTCTTCAAGTATTTCCTCTGTGGACCTCTGTGATTCTTTCTGTTCTGGAATGCCAATAATTCTTAAGTTAGTTCTCTTCATGTTGTCCAACATGAATCTTAGACCTTCTTCAGATTTTTCAATCCTTTTTTCTGTTTGCTCTTCTATCTTAGTGGTATTGAGAGATTTGTCTTCCAGATCACTAGTTCTGCCTTCCATCTCTTCTAATCTACTCCTTTGTCTTTTCAGTGTATTGTTTATTTCTGATATTCTATTATTGATCATTTGGACCTCTTTCTGTAGGTTTTGAATTGTTTCTATTGTTGTATCTGTCTTATTTGATTGTTCTTTCATGACTTCTTTCTTATTTTTCTCAACTCCATTGTAAAGTGTTTTAAAGCATTTTATCATCGTTTCTCTTAATTCCTTCTCAGGCATTTCCAGGACCTGCCCTCCTTCCAGAATGGAATCCAGGTCTACCTCTAGGTCATTTGTCTCAGACCTTTTATCTTGTTTTTGGACATATGCTGATATGACCATCTGCTTTTGCTTTATGGACATGTTTGGAATTTATCTTTGGCCTTAATACTTGAGTGTGTGTTTGGGTATTTTTTGTGTGTTTTCTGATTACCGACAGGTAGATGTGATCAGGATGTGGGCTTCCCTTTTCACTCAATTCAGAGTAACTTTCACAGGTTTTGTGTCCTTCCCTGGTGTATGGCAGTTGGTTCTTGCCTGGAGTTTGGTGTTTTATAGAATGTGATTGTAGCTTAATTATATGGCAGCAGTTGCTCTGTCTTCTTGGGTAATATAGGGAGAGAAAAGGTTCCCTAAAAGTAAAAAGGGGAGCATAAAACAGCAACATCAAAATAATGATAAGAAAAACATCAAAAAGACAACAACAACAACAACAACAAAACTAGATTGGATACTGTGCTCTATAATCACAGAAAGGGGAAAGGAAGGAGAGAATAAAAAAAAAAAATCTACAGCATAATATAAGTATGACTTTAATGTCCTCTTTCAGCTTCTTGCCTTCAAGGCCTTCTGATAAATTTCAAGATGCTACTGTTTGCTTTATTTAATTTTTGGCCTGTTTTGTTTTTAAACTCTCTTTCCCTCTCCATGCCCCTTGTTCTGGCCTTTTCCCTATGAAAAAACAGTTTAGGGTTGGCACTTGGGCTGAGAGTATCTGTGAGCATGCAAGGAAGAAGAACTCACCAGTGTTGGCGTGGGAGGTGTCCACTCACTCAGGCACCCCCTCTAGTCACCAGAATGGAGGTGAACAAACAGTGGGTGGCCAATGAACAAATACCAAAAAAAAAAAAAAAGAAGAAGAAGAAAAGAAAAGAAAATCAGTACAAAGCAAAACTGACAAAGTGTATTGTCCACATTTGCTCTGAGGTTCCTGTGGCATTATTCCATGGTGGGTCTGTTCCCCAACTTGGTCTTGCCATTTGGTCTCACCCAAGTTGTCTGCTCCAGGCCACCGAGCCTGGCAGATTCAAAAGTATGTGATTTCTTACTTTTGCTACAAGTTCCACTAGCTATAAGCCTTCAAACATTTAAAATATTCCTACAACACGTGGTTCAGAGTTTTGGAGCTCTGCCCTGAACCTGCTTCACCTGGTATTCTGTGGTATTGCTGATGATGAACTTCACTGCACAGCTACCCTATCTACCATTAAGCCCCACCCCTTCTAAATAGTTTTTAATCTAAGAAATTATCTCCAGATTGTCTCCAGTATACAATTTCATTTTGTGTCCTGCCATTAGCAGATAATCTTGGAATGCCTTTCTGGTACTATGCAAATAATCTCCTCTACAACATTTCACTTAATAATTTTATCTTTAACAGATGATGCATGCCCAATTAATTATTTCACTTCAGGTGGAAAAATGGCAATTAAAACAATTCTACCCTTCCTTCTCCACTTAATAATGAACACTCTTATTTAAAAACAAAAAAAATACTGCCATCAAGGCGATTCTGGTGGGTTTCAACTGGCGACTTTGTGGTTAGCAGTCCAATGCTTATCCTATAGCACCACCAGAGCTCCTAACTGCTGTTTAAAAAGAGTTTTTATCATCAACTAGGAATGACCATTAGTTATTCCTGGAAACTCAAGTTAAATTAAGCACCAATTCTTAACCTGCGATTCCTAGCGATCCAAGGGTACACTTCAGGTGTTTTGTGAGTCTCTTGAAATTGGACACAAAAGGCAGAAGTTTGTGTAGACAGTCCCTGGGTTATGAACACGATCCATTCCAAACTGTGTTTGTAAGAATCTGTAGGCAAATTGGACCAGGTGCATATGCATGATTCTCAGTCGTATTTTTGTGCAAGCAAAAAGGCTCCAAGTCTTTTCAGTGACTTAGAGCTACACATGCAGCAAGTGAACAATAGTGTGATGATGAATTTGTTGCAATTAGGGGTTGGTTCCGTCATATAAAAATGAGGTTCAATTGACATAACATTAAAGGGAAAGTAAGAGTTATCCCTAAGTGGGACATGTTTCACCAGGGGACTGCATATAATATGAGGGGATTTTTTTTAAGTTCACGGAAAATGGAATTCAAAGATAATGGAATTTTTTCCATAAACTTTTTGAAGCCCCATCATATGCTCAGACACCCAAAGGTTTCTGTGATACCCCCAAATGACTGAGAACTACTCTTCTAAAGTTTCCTGGATGTACAGTGTACAGTGTAATCTCTTCTAAAGATTCTCTGTGCTGATTTGGATGTAAGAATTATAACCACGTCAGAAATGACAACACATTCAGTTCAAAACGTATATTGCTAATTAAAGACCAAATAGGAGTTTGAATATTTTGGAAGTAAAATAAAAAAGAATATAACTATTAATTAGGATCCAGCTTATGGCGGTATTGTGAAGGATAATAATTTCTTAGCTTAAATAATATTCAATATCTTGATTACAAGAACTATTAGGGGAAAATAGTGACTAAACTGGGTTCTTTGTTAATCTATTAAATTTAAACATACTCTAAAAATTAAAACATCATCCTTTGCTGATAGACACTAATGACTATGGCTCTGACAGGTGAGCCTAGTTCAAGCATTTCATGGATGATTAAAGTTAATGAGTGAAGTGTAAGCAGGACTCTACTTAATGAGTGTGCTAATTGTTTTTCTTGCTGCAAATATTAGTGCTGCTTTTAACCATAATATACAGAAGATTAGGAGCCAATTCATTATGTTTTGTTTAATGAGTTATATTTATCCATTATAATTGCATTGTTAAACTCACATGTACTCTTCTTACTATTCAAAGCTCTTTATTAGAGTATACTATTTTAAGCTAAAAGGCAGTCCTTTGTCAGGGGGAAGGCAGGCATGGTATACTTATTTTAGCACGGGAGTTAAGAGCCCAGACTTTGAAATCATGCAGCCTGGGTTTGTGTCCCGGCTCTATCACTTACTAGGTTTTGTGACCTCTGGTAAATTACATGACCAGTTGGTGCCTCAGTTGTCTCATCTGTAATGTGGAGCAAGTGATAATAGCTACCTTATGGGGTGTTCCTGATTTTAAAGAGTTTAAAGCAGCCCATGGCAAGCCTCAATAAGTATAAGTTATTATTATTCTCAGTTACACTCCTGTTCCCACAATTTCCCTAGACCATCCAAAATGATCTTTTGATACTGAGTCCCCTTATGTCACTGGTACTGGTGGTGGTGGTTTGCTGTGGAGTTGATTCTGACTCATAAAGATGCTAAATATGGTTTCCAAGGCTATAAATCTTTACAGGAGTAGAAAGCCTCATCTTTCTTTAGTGGAACGACTTGTAGTTTCTAACTGCTGACTTTGAGGTTAGCATCTGGCTCATAAGCATTACACTACTAGAGCTACCTAAAATCCTCTGAGAATTGTCCATTTTTTAAATTATAACTGCTTATCATAGTCATCACAAGGTACTATGGTGGCTTCTGTGTTGCTGTGATGCTGGCAGCTATGCCACTGGTATACAAGAAGGTTATTCATAGTGGACAGGTTCCCACAGAGCTTCCAGACTAAGATAGAGTAGTAATAAGGAAGAGTGACTGAAAATTAGTTACTGAAAATCTTATGAATATCAGCAGAACATTGCCTGACACAGTGCAGTAAGATGAGCCACTCAGGTTGGAAGGCATTCAAAATACACTGGGGAAGAGCTGCCTCCTCAAAGAAAAGGAGAATTAATAATGTGGATGGAGCAAAGATTTGGGATCCTTCCTTTGCTTATGTGGCATGACTCAAAATTAGAAGAAACAACTGCAAGCATCAATTAATAATTGGAACGTTGAATGTATGAAACACAAATCTAGGAAAATAGGAAGTCATCAAAAACGAAATACAATGCATAAAGATCAATCTCCTTGTGAGCATAAATAGACTGGTATTAGCCATTTTAAATTAGACAATCTTATGGTTTACTATGTCAGAATTGGCAAATTAAAAATGGTGTCATATTCAAAAATAATATTTCAATATCTGTTTTGAGTAGAATGTTGTCTGTTGTAGGATAATATCCATGTGCCTACAAGGAAGACAAATTAATACAACTCTCATTCACTCACCTACCATGAAAGAAAATGATGAAGTAATTTAAGAATTCTACCAACTTCTTTCATCTGAAATTGATTAAATATGCAATCCAGATGTATTGATAATTACTGGTGACTGGAGTGAGAAAGTTGGATAAAAAAAGATGGATTGGTAATTGGAAAATATGGCCTTGGTAATAGAAATGATGTTTGAGATGACATTATAGGATTTTGCAAGACCAAAGCCTTGTACATTGTAAATAACTCTTTTTTCCAACATAAATAGTTGCTTTTTTTCAACAACATACAAATGGACCTTGCCATATGGAATACACAGGAATCGTATCAACTGTATTTGTGGAAAGAGGTGCCATCATGCAAAGCAATTGCAAAAATGAATTCAAACATAGGAATGAGTGTGAGGATGGAGCAGGACAAGGCATAATCATGCATAGTCTAATAAGTTACTATCTATTCAATTCTGACTCATAGCAACCCAATGTATTTCAAGACAGAACTGCCCTCCATAGGGTTTTCATTGGCTGTGGTCTTTAGGTTGTAGGTCATCAGGCCTTTCTTCAGATGTGCTTTTGGTTAGATTTGAACTGACAACTTTTCAGGCTGTAACCTTTCAATCTCTAACCTTTCAGTTAGTAATTGAGCATTTATCCATTTGAGTTAATTCAGAGATTCACTCATCTACTGTCTCTGGCTCATGTGCTCTTTATATACAGCTCTCTTTTGCATCTCAAACACACCAAGCTCTTTTCTTCAAGACTTTTTCTTCGGATGCCCTTCCTCAACCTTCAATGACTTCTTACTCATCCCTCAACTGAAGGCAGATATAGGACAACAGGAGACTTCCCTATCTATCCAACCAAACAATTCCAAATCATAAAGACACTATAGGACAACCAAGTACTTTCTCATAGGGTCTGCAGGGCTGTACTCTTTACAGAAGCAGATTGTCACATCTTTCTTTCGTGGAGCAGCTGGTGGGTGCCAACCACCAGTTCCCAGGCTTAACCCACTGCACCACCAAGGCTCCTTATTTCCCTGACCATCCTAGATAAATTATACTAAATGTATTCATTAAGCAGGCCATTGGTACTGCCCAGTTTAGTGAATAAATTTCTATGAACCTCAGAGTTTA
>NW_006408563.1:1852846-1865127 GCF_000296735.1 Chrysochloris asiatica | reverse complement strand
GATGAATTTGAGGACATTATGCTGAGTGAAATTAGTCAGTCACAAAAGGACAAATATTGCATACGGCAATTATTGTAAAAGCTACTCATACTAAAAGGGCTGTATGTTGATGGGTTAATTTCTGGAATCTCAGTTCTGTTCCATTAATCTATGTTTCTTTCATTATACCAGTACTAGGCTGTTTTGACCACTGTATACAGTTCGAAACTACCAGCTGTTCCACGGTAGAAAGATGAGGCATTCTGCTCCCTTAAAGATTTTCAGCCTCGGAAACCTTGTTCAGGGTCGCTATGGGTCGAAACCGACTCGACGGCACTTAACAACAACAACAACAACCCATGTAGTAAATTTTGAAATCAGGAAGTGAGAGACCTCTAACTTAGTTCTTCTTCTTAAGCAGTGCTTTGCTTATCCTGGATCTCCTTCCTTTCCATATAAAGTTTGTATATTGTTTTTCCCATCTCGCTAAAGAATGTCGTTGGAATCTGGATTGGGATTGCATTATATGTGTAGATTTCTTTGGGTAGTATTGACATTTTCACAATATCAAGTCTTCCTATCCAGGAGCATAGTCTATTCTTTCATTTTTGTAAGTGTCTTTTGGTTTCTTGTAGTAGTGTTTTGTAGTTTTCTTTGTATAGGTCTTTGTTTCTCTGGTTACATTTATTCCAAAATATTTCATCCTTTGAGTGACTATTGTAAATTGTATTGCTTTCCTAACTTCCTTTTCAGTGTTGTCATTATTCGTATAGAGGGATCCAATCGATTTTTGTATGTTGATCTTGTACCCTGACACTTTTCTAAATCTTCTAATGAGTTCCAGTAGTTTTTTTGCTTGGTTTTTGGAGTTTTCTATGTATAGAATCATATCATCTGCAAATAAAGTTTTACTTCCTCTTTGCCAATTTGGATGCCTTTAATTTCCCTGTCTTGCCTTATTGCTCTGGCTAAGACTTCCAAAACAATATTGAATAATAGTGGTGATAAAGGGTATCCTTGTCTGGTTCCTGTTCTCAAGGGAAAGGCTTTCAGTTTCTCTCCATCGAGAGTGATGTTAGCTGTTGGTTTTGTATATATGCTCTTAATTATGTTCAGGAATTTCTCTTCAATTCCTACTTTGTTGAGTGTTTTTATCAGGAATGGATGTTGGAGTTTATCAAATGCCTTCTCTTCATCAATCAATATGGTCATGTGATTCTCTTCCTTTTTCTTATTTATATGGTGGATTACATAGATTATTTTTCTAATGTTGAACCATCATTGCTTCCCTTTTATGAAACCCACTTGGTCATGATGTATTATTTTTTTGATATGTTGTTGAATTCTGTTGGCTATGAGAATTTTTCATCTATGTTCATGAGGGATTGTTGTTGTTGTTGTTAGGTGCCATCGAGTCGGTACCAACCCATAGAGACTTTATGCACAGCAGAATGAAACACTGCCAAATCCTGTGCCAACCTACTACTGTTGCCACGCTTGAGTCCATCGATGCTGCCACTTGGCCAATCCATCGTGTTCGGGTCTGCCTCTTTTTCTCTGTCCCTCTAACTTACCAAACATAGTATCCTTCTCCAGTGACTGGTCCCTCCTGACATATCATGAGGGATATTGGTCTATAATTTTCTTTCTTAGTGATGTCCTTCTCTGGTTTTTGTATGAGGGTTATGCTTGTTTCATAGAACGTATTAGGGAGTTTTCCATCCTCTTCAATATTATGGAATAATTTGAGTAGAATTGGTGACAGCTGTTCCCAGAATGTTTGGTAGAACTCACCAGTGAAGCCATCTGGACCTGGACTTTTTTTGGTTGGGAGTTTTTTGATGATGTGGTCAATTTCTTCCTTACAAGATCTTTTTAAAGTATTGAATAGCAAAATGTCAACTTGAGGACTAAGGCACGACTAACCCAAACCATGGTATTTTCAATAACCTCATATGCAAGTGAAAGTTGGACAGTGAATAAGGAAGACTGTAGAAGAATGGATGCATTTGAGTTATGGTGTTGGAGGAGAATATTGAAAGTGCCATGGGCTTTCAAAAGAACAAATAGATCTGTATTGGAAGAAGTGCAACCAGAGTGCTTCTGGAAGGCCAGGACGGCCAGACTTCATCTTTCATGCTTTGGACATATTGTCAGAAGGCACCAGTCACTGAAGTGGTATAACATGTTTGGTAAGGTGGAGGGTCAGAGAAGAAAAGGAAGACCCCTAGTGAAATGGATTGGCAGAGTGGCAGCATCAATGGGGTCAAGCATAGCAATAGTTGTGAGGTCGGCCCAGGACCGGGCAGTGTTTCATTCTGTTGTGCATAGGGTTGCTATGAGTCAGTACTGACTTGATGGCACCTAACAACAACAACATTGTGGTTTAGGTAAAAATTTACAGAGCAAATTAGTTTCTCATTCAACAGTTTATACACATTTTGTTTTGTGACATTAATTTGCAATTTCCTCAATGTAATAACAGTTTCCTGTTTCCATTTGTCCTTCTTTCCTGCCCCTTTCTGCCTTCTAAACTTTGTTTTGGGGTAAATACTGCCCTTCTGATCTTGTATAGTTGTTTGTTGTGAGGCATATGTTTCTCATTGGTGCTATTGTTCACTTTATAGTACTAGCTATTATTTGGCTGAAAGATGGTCCCTGGGAGTGGGCTCAGCTCCAGGTTTGAAGGGTGTCTAGGGGTCATAGTCTCAGGGGCTCCACCAGTCTCTCTATCAGACCAGTAACTATGGTCTTTTTCTTGATTTTTATTTTGTTCTATATTTTCCTCCCCATCCAGTTCAGGACCTTCTGTTATGATCCTGATCAAAGTGGTTGATAGTGGTAGTTGTTGTTGTTGGTAAGTACTGTGGAGTCAGTTCTGACCCATCGCGACCCTGTACAGGGTTTCTGAGACTATAAATCTTTACAGGAGCAGAACACCTCATCTTTCTCCCACGGAACCACTGGTCATTTCAAACTGTTGCCCTTGAGGTTGGCAGCCCTCTTAACCACTACGCTACCAGAGGTATCATCTCATTCTTCTTGGCTCAGTCTGGAAGAGGCTTTGGTTTGCATTGTCCATTAGTCTTTTGGACTACTTGTTACGTTAACATTTTTATTTTCTTCACTTTCTTTTCTCAGGTTGGGGAGTACATCTTAGATGGCTAATAAGTGTTTAAGACCCCAGTCACTACTCACCAGAGTAGGATGTGGAACATTGTCTTTGTGGACTGTCCTATGACAATTCACCTAGATGTCCCCCAAGATTATGGTGCTAAGCCCCCAAACCCATTGACTCAATCCTTCAAGGTATATGGTTATGGCTAAGAAGTTTTCATAACTTGGCCCCCTGAATACTCTATTATGGAGTCCTGGTGTGGTGCTGTGGGTGAATGCACTAGACCGCAAGGTCGGTTTGAACCTCAAGGTCAGTGGTTCAAATTTCCCAGAAGCTCCTCGGAAACAGTGTCACTATGAGTTAGAACTGACTCGATGGCACTTAATAACAACAACATGCTCTACTATGAGGGGACTTAAAAAAGTTCATGGAAAAATCCCATTATCTTCTAATTTAATTTTTCCATAAGCTTTTTGAAATCCCTTCATATATACATGGATAGATTTGTAGCACATACAAATACATATACAAAAACACCCTCTGCCAGACTTACATATTGCCACTCACCATTCCATGCCTATTTTGCTTGCATGTCTACCTATGCATAGATTATTGTTGGTTAATAGTGCTATTGCAGGATTGTGTTGTCTTTTACTTTGTGCATCTCCCAATGTCTTCCTTTGCCTTGATCATGTTGTGTTGACCTCTTACTTGTTGTATATTGCCTTTCTTTTCATCCAAATTAACACATAGAGTCCTGGTGTGGCACTGTGGATTAATGCGCTGCAAGATTGATTGTTCAAACTCACTCAGCTGCCCTTTGAAAACCCCATACGGGGTCGCTATGAGTCAGAACCAACTTGATAGCACTTAACAACAACAACAACAACCCTCTAATTAGTGATTTTCTCTTCCACTCCCTCCCATCATTTGTAATCAACAAAGAATGTTTCTTTTTGTGTGCAAACTTTTTCTTGACTTTTTATAGTAGTAGTCTTGTACAATGTTTGTCATTTTGTGATTGATGTACTTCACTCAGTATAAGTTGTCCAGGTTCATCCATGTTATGAGGTGCTTCACGGATTCATTATCATTCTTCAAAATTGTGTAATATTTCATTTTGTGATGTACCATAGTTTTATTATCCATTCCTCCATTGATGGGCACTTGGGCTGTTTCCATCTCTTTGTTATTAGAAGTAATGCTGCAATAAACATGGATGTACGTATATTTATTCATGTCATAGTTCTTTGGACACATGGGAATAATGGAATTGCTGGTTCATATGACATTTCTATTTCTAGTTTTTAAAGGAAGAGTCATACCAGTTTCCATAATTGATGGACCATTTTACATTCATGCCAAAATTATGTAAGAATTTCAGCCTCTTGACACCCTCACCTACATTTGTTATTTTCTGTTTTAATTTTTTTAATTTAATTTTTATCAGAGCCATTATTGTTAGCATTAGCTGATATATCATTATAGTTTTGATTTGTATCTGTCTGCTAAATTACTGCGAACATTTCATGTGTTTGTTGGTCTTCTTTGGTGAAGTGTCTGGTCATGTCCATTATTAAATTGGATTGTTTGTCTTTTTGTTGGTGAGGTGTTGGAGTTTTCTAGAAGTTTTAGAGATTAGTCCCTTGTCAGATAAGTCATTGTTGAAATTTTTTCCCAATTTGTATGTTCTCTTTTTAGTCTTTGGTGATTTTTTTTTGTGTGTGTGCACAGAAGTGTTTAATTGTCCAGTTAATCTTCTGCTGCTTATGAATTTTTAGTTATTATTGATAGACTGGTATTGGCATAAATTATGGTGCTTGTGTTTGCCTCCATTTTTCCCAGGATCTTTGTAGTTTCAGAATTTACCTTTAGGTCATTGATTTATTTTGAGTTCATTTTTGTATTTGGTGTGAGGTTGGCTCTTGTTCCATTTCTTTGGTAAGTAGATATCCAGTTTTGCCACCATCATTTATTAAAGAGGCTCTCTCTTCCCCCACTTAATGAATTTGATTAAATGTGATCAGATGCCCAAGTGTGAATGAATTTACTTCTGAGTTCTCAATTCCGCTCCATTAATCTATGTGTCTATTATACCATTTCCAGACGGCTTTTACTAGCATGGCTGTAAAGTAAGCTTTGGGATTGGGAAGTGTGAGCCTCCTACTTTATTTTTTAGCAATATTTTGTTTATCCTGAGTCTCTTTCCTTTCCATATAAAGTTAGTGACTGGTTTTTCTGAATCTCTTTAAAGAATGCTGATGGTGATTTAGATTGGGGTTGCATTATATCTACATATTGCTTTGGGTAACATCTACATTTTCTAGAATGTTAAGTCTTCCTATCAATGACCAAGGTATATTCTTTTATTTATATAGGTCTCTTGTGAATTCTTGCAGTAGTTTAGTAGTTTTCTTTGTCTACATATGGTTCAACATTACACAAATAGTGAATGCAATACACCACAATACACCATACTTTATTTTATTAAATAAAACAAAAGACTAGAATCATATGATCATATTGATCAATGCAGAAAAGGCATTTGACAAATACCCAACACCCATTCGTATTAAAATATCCCAGAAAAATACTAATAGAAGCAAAATTCCTGAACATCATTAGTGCAAAACCAATATTTTACCAATATTTTCAATAGAAAAAGACTGAAAGTATTCTCCTTCTGAAAGGAAAACAGACAAGGATGACCTTTACCATCACTCCTATTTAATATTATATGGAAGTCCTTTTCAGATCAGTAAGACAAGAAAGGGAAATGAAAGGTATCCAATTTGGTAGGCAAGAATAAAACTATCCCTATTTGCCGATGCTATGATCCTATACATAAAAAATCCTAGTGACTCAACAAAAAAGCTATTGAAACTAATAGAAGGATTCAGCAAAGTGACAGGGCATATGATCAACATACAGAACATCAACCTGATTCCTTTACATTAACAAAGAGAACTTGGAAAAGGAAATCAGGAAAACAATACATTTACAGCAGATACCGAAAGTTAAATACTTAGGAATAAAATTAACCAGAGATACAAAAGATTTGCACAAAGAAAACAATTCTGTTTTCTTTATAGTTGTTGTTGTTATGTGCCGTGGAGTCGGTTCTGACTCATAGCGACCCTGTACAATAATGCATATGTGTATACATAGGTTCTTATTTATCTGAATAAATTGATAATGGTACATAAGTTCCTTAGAACTCATGTTCTCCCTGGTTGGTATGACTGGAACTTGGAAAGTAAGTGGGAAAGAATTCCAGGTTGACAATGAAAAGGAGACAGGTGTCCGATTAGGCAGTATCTTGCTAGTGATGGTGGGGGTTCCACATCATTGAGACCCTGTGTATCTTTGTTGTTGGTGTTGTTAAGTACCGTGGAGTAGGTTCTGACTCATAGCGACCCTGTATAGGGTTTCCGAGGCTGTAAATCTTTATGGGAGCAGAACGTCTCATCTTTCTCTCATGGAACAGCTTGTAGTTTCGAACTGCCAACCTGGAGATTAGCAGCCCAATCGTAACCACTACACCTCCAGAGCTCCTGTATATCTTTACAGGAGCAGAAATCCTCATCCTCCTTTCATGTAGTAGCTGGTAGATTCAAACTGCTGACCTTGAGTTTGAGGTTAGCAGCCCAATTCATAACCTACTATGTGACCAGGGATCCTTAGTCTCAGTGAGCAGAATAGATTTATTTTTAATGTAATGGGGGAGACATTGGGAGACTTTAAGCAGGGGAGAAATCTGATCTGATTCACATTTTAAAAAATGATCCCTCAGGCTGTTGTATGGAGGGGGCCTCATAAGGGAACAAAGATGGTGGTAATGAGATTCATTCTACCCCTTCTTCTGAAGTTATCATCTGCTTTGTACCTGTCCTCTGGTGTACTTTCTGATTCCCAAGATTCTATGTACCTACTTTAAGGTGCTTTGTTGCCATTGTAACTAGCAGATCAATAGAGTGTGTGCCACAGTCTTAAATTTGGAAGGAACTTTTTAAGTTCACTGTCCCTACTTAGTGACCAGTCTGAGTAATTCCTTATCTAAAGGAATTCCATATTCTACCTCATCTATCCTACTGCTTTGACCTAGCTGAGTGGACCAGGAGAGACACCAGGTTATCTAGAACCCAAAGGGTCAGCCTAGGTCTTTGCCCAGGAATGTTAGTAAGAATGAACAAATACCTCCAAAGAGACTCTATGTTGTAACAGCACCAACAAATGATGGTAGCAGGACAGACGTTTGAAAGAGATACAGAGAAACATCATGAAGCATGAAGGGCCATGCAGACAGAGTTATGAGACAGAGCTAAAAGTGACCTGAAATTATTGTTAAGCAAAAAAGACTGAGGAGACAGTGTTGGTTGTGACAGAGAGGTGAACATCATAGTAAAGAGATGCTGGGTCCCCAACCTGGGGGAGAATTGATTGACTTCTGCTGCTGGGAGTGGAGTGAAAGGAAGTAAAAGCAACCATGATCCCCAGAAGGGTGTGCGAGTCTGCAAGTTGATCTCTTACAAGCTGTGGAAGCAAGGCCTGGCTGCAGGCTCTGTCTAGGTCTCCTCCTTGATGATCTCATTTCTACATGTGTCCTGAAATTATCTCCTCCATTACATAGGATGACCAGAGGTCTTTGCTGAAAAAACAAACCGGACAAACACACCCCACTTAGAAATGTACAAGTTTTCTTTCCATCCCTCAGATGTACTACTCAGAATAAGGTAACACTGCTCGATCATCATTTGGGAAGCACTGGTGGTTTATAGGTCGAATTCTTGCCTTCCATGTTGGGGACCTGGGTTTAACTTCCACCAATGCATCTTACATGCAGTCACTGCCCATCTTTCATTAGTGGTTTGCAAGTTGCCATAATGCTGAAGGAGATAGCAGACTAAGATGGGCTAGAAAGAAAGGCCTGAAGATCTATTTCTGAATCCAGCCAATGAAAACAGACGACATGGATCACAATGATCCTATCCACAACCAATCACAGGGGGCAGCACAAGACCAGACCACGTTTCATTCCATTATCATGGAGTCCCAACTCAATGGCAGCTAACAACAACATCTCATTTAGGACACAATCAATACTATCTTCATTTTTAGTTGAAACTGTAATGTCAATTTGCTTTGTCAAAACAAGAAAATACTTTTAGTAGCAAACTAAATATGAGATATGACTGCAAATAATTATGGAATAACAAATTCCCTTCTAAAATATAATTTCTAAATCACTGGGCTATATTCTTATGATTACTATATACAACAATTTAAGTCATACCTAAAATTTATTAGCATTTTTTCATGAATACAAAAATGATGCATGGGTTTTCATTCCAAAACTATAAATTCCATTGCCATTAAGTTCGTTCCCACTCATAGTAACTCTATAGGACACAGTAGAAGTGGCTAGAATGTTTCCAAGATTATAAATCTTTATGGCAGCAAACTGCAGCTGGTGGACTTGAACCAGTCACCTTTCAATTAGCAGCTGAGCTCTTAACTGCTGAGCTAGCAGGCCTTCTTCCTAAAACTATAACCTTAAGAAAGAATCCCAAATCCTTAGAAGGGCATATAAGTCCCATCTCTTCTGCCTCCTGTCCTGGACTAGCCTTCTTTGTTTTTCTCTCGGAAAACACAAAAGTTCTTTTCTATCTGTGTGGAACCACCTGTAATATTCCAACTGCGTGTGTTGTCTCATGTCTTGAACTATTATTACACAGTAATAATAATGCTCGGCAAAGCCTTTCTCTGACCTCCCTCCTGTCTAAGTTGAGGGAATGCTCTCTTCTGTTCCTCTAGCACACGCTGCTTTCACTTCTCCTTTCAGATCGTGATGTGCTCCACTGAATGCTTCCAGTTTCTTCGCTCTTCTTGGCTGGGCTCTATGTCCTCCAAAGGCAAGGACCGAGACTTTATTTTCCTTTCTCCAGTGCCTAGTACCTTGCCTGGCCCATATATTGCATGGTCCATTATTAGGTTTACTAAATGAATGGGTGAATCAATGATATCTTGGGCTTTTATCTTAAACAGAGGTCTGACTTAGAAGAGTTGCCTCAAGAAAACAGAGTTGGTTCTCTCAATAATTTTATTATAGAAAATGCATAACACATTATTGCTAACTAAAGTTGTAAATGGGTGCCCTATTCCATGAAGTCTTAAAATTTCAAGCAACTTCTTCTCTCCTGGGTTACACCTACAAAGGACAACTAAGTTGTGCAAGTTCTTCCTCTCTATCTGGGATAAATTAGATGACCACACACCTCTCCTGTCCCAAGAAGCATAGCGCCTTTCTGGTCTTCCTGTAGTCTGACTTTGGTGAGTTTTTAATCATTTGCTTGGAGCATATTCACAGACTCTTCCTGCCCATCTCCTTACCATGGATGTCTTATCAGTCTATGGGACATGAACCTTTATGTCACCTCCTCAAAGGTACTTTTTTCTCTCTCGTGGCAGCTTGTCATTGCCTTCACAGCACCCAGCATGCTTTGTATTTAGATATTTCTTCTTTTAATCTCTCTCTCTCTCTTCCAGGTGGGTAATGAGTGAGTTTCATAAGAGCAGAGGCAGCATCCATTCTACTCATTACTGCATGTCCAGCACCCAGTGTAGTGTGGCACCCTGTAAGCACCTAATGAGCACAATGGCTCTGTAGGGTAAACACTGAACTGTGAGCCACAAGTTTAGCTGTTCAAGTCCACCAGCTGCTTCAAGGGAGAAAGATGAGGCTTTCTGCTCCCGCTATGATTTACAAACTCAGAAACCCTATTCAGGGTTGCTATGAATTGGAATCTATGGGAAGGCACTTAACAATAACAGCAACAATAATGAGCAATTAGTGAATAACAGCAGAACATTCATATAGAGTGCCGGAAGATGAGCCACTCATGTTAGAAGACACTCAAAGTATGACTGGGGAAGAGCTGGCTCCTCAAAGAGAGTTGATCAGACTGACATACATGGAGTAGTTTCCAGTACCTCCCCTTCCCGATGGGGCAGAACTCTAAATGAGAAGAAACAGCTGCTGTTGCTGCATGCCATTAAGTCAATTTTGACACACAGTGACACATAGAGGGGTTCTGAGGCTGTAAATCTTTACAGGAACAGAAACCCTTATCTTTCTCCTGTGCAGCAGCTGGTGGATTCAAACTGCTGACCTTGTGGTTACTAGCCCAACGTGTAACCCATTATGCTAGCAGGACTCCAAGTAACAACTGCAAGCACTCATTAATAATCAGAATATGGAGTTACCAAGCATAAATCTAGGAAAATTGGAAGCTGTCAAAATGAAATGGAACACAAAAAGATTGATATCCTAGGCATTAGTGTGGCACTGTAGTATAGGAATTAGACTGCTGGCCACAAGATAGGTGGTGTAACTTACCGGTCACTCCTCGGAAACCCTATACAGGTTTGCTATGAGTTGGAACTCACTTAATGGCATTTAACAACAAAACAGTGAGCTAAAATGAACTGGTATTGGCTGTTTTGAATCTGACAATCATTTGGTTTACTATGCCAGGAATGACAAATTCAGGAGAATCACGTTCATCATTCAAAAGAACATTTCAAGACTTCTCTTGAAGTACAATGTTCTCTGTGATAGGAAAATATCCATATCTGTGCCCATGCCCAAAAGAAGTGACTCAACAGAATGCAGAAGTTATAGAACAATATCATTGCTATCATATGAAAATAAAATTTTGCTGAAGTTAATTCAAAATGATTGTAACAGTATATAGACAGTGAACTGCTAGAAATTCAAGACGGATTCAGAAGAGGACATGATACTAGGACTATCATTGCTGAAGTCAGATGAATCTTGGCTGAAAATAGAGAATACCAGAAAATTTTTTTACTTCTGTTTTGTTAACTATGCAAAGACTTTCAACTGTGTGGATCTTGACATACTATGGATAACATTGTGAAAAATGGGTTAATTGTGCTCACAAGGAACCTGTACATAGACCAAGAGGCAGTCATTCAAAAAGAACAAGAGGATACTAAATGGTTTAAAATCAAAAAAGGTGTGTGCAAGGATTGTATCCTTTTACCATACTTATTCAATCTGTATGCTGTGCAAATAATCTGAGAAACTGGATTATATGAAGAAGAACATGGCATTAGGATTGAAGAAAGACTCATTAGCAACCTGTAATATGCAGATGATACAACCTTGCTTGCTGAAAGCAATGAGGACTTAAAATACTTACTGATGAAAATTCAAAGATTCAGTATGTATTATACTTAAATGTAAACAAAACAAAAGTCCTCACTATTGGACCAATAAATGCTGTTCTTAAGTGCCATCAAGTCAGTTCTGATTCATAGTGACCCTGCATAGGGTTTCCAGTAATGGCTGTTCAGTTTGAACTGCTGATGGTGAGGTTCAAACTGACCTAGAGACCAAACGCTTTATCCTACAATGCCACGTGATAAATGGAAGAAAAGATTGACATTGCTTGGATCCACAATCAACACTCATAAAAGCAACAGTAAAAAAAACAAAAGATGTTGCACTAGGCAAATTTACCACACAAAACCTTTTTAAAGTGTCCAAGAGCAAAGATATCATTTGAGGACTAAGGTGTACCTAACCCAAGCCATGGTATTTTCAATGGTCACATATGCATGTGAAAGATGGACAATGAGTAAGGAAGAGTGTAGAAGAATTGATGTATTTGATTTGTGGTGTTGGAGAAGAATACTAAAAGCACCATGGACTGTCAGAAGAACAGACAAATCTGTGTTAGAAGTATACCCAGAATGCTCCTTCGAAGTCAGATGGCAGACTTCATCTCTCATACTTTGGACATATTACCAGGAGGGATCTGTTCTTGGAGAAAGACGTCATGCTTGGTAAAGTGGAGGGTCAGTGAAAAAGAGGAAGACCCCAAATGAGCTAGACTGACACAGCGGCAGCAGCAATGGGCTCAAGTATAACAACAATTTTGAGGATGGCATAGGACAGGTAGTGTTTCATTCTGTTGTGCATAGAATTGCTATGCATCGGAACTGACTCAGTGGTACCTAACAACAATTGTTGGGGACCGGCCTTGGCATAGGTGTTTGGTTCACGAAGTGGGGATATCTGGCGGCGATAAAGATATAGAAAGACACACAAGGACACAAAGAGAGAGCCAAAGAGACACCCCGAAACCAGAGTGGATGC
>NW_006408563.1:1844488-1851524 GCF_000296735.1 Chrysochloris asiatica | reverse complement strand
TATATATATATATATATATAACATAATGTTTTGAAAATAAAATGATTTGTAGTGTTTATTCTGATGAGGTAGTCCAAAAAGTAGAATGATGAATTAAGAACTTCATGTTGATTGGCTCCCACCCATTAATAAAGTTTTGATTGAATTGAATTCTGCATTTGAGTTATTTTCACTCTTTTTGGACTGCTATGACTTCAGGGTCAACCTTTATTAGCTCAGAAAGAAAAAATTTCCAGAAGATGATACAGAGATAACATATAAGTAAGATTTGTTGTGTGCTGCTGAGTTGGTTCCTACTCATTGTGACCCTGTATAGTGACCCTGGTGTGGCACTGTGGATTAATGTGCTGGACTGCAAGGTCAGTTTGAACTACAAGGTTGGTGGTTCAAGTTTACCAGCAACTCCTTGGAAACCCTGTACAGTTTCACTGTGGGCCAGAACTGACTCAACAGCACTCAACAACAACAACAATAGGGTTTCCAAGAGTGACTGGTGGGTTAAAACCACCATCCTTGTGGTTAGTGGTCCAGTGCTATCCTACAAGTGAGACAACAGGGAGTTTATTATTTGCTGTGAAATATAGATTTATGTCTTAATAGTTTATAATAAATTAGGTCACTAAAGTGACTTGAAGGAAAGCAGAAGTAACATACTCAATAGACCAGTTGGATTAGTTCTACAATAGGTTCACAATCATCCTGGTGAGTCTTTCTCTTCCCTAGTCTACACTTTTTAGAGCAGGAACAATCAAATGTCCACTAGGGTGAACTTGTCTCTGAAAATAATGCTTGTTGTTAAGTGCCATTGAGTTGGTTCTAGCTCATTGAGACCCTGTATAGATTTCTCAAGGAGTAGCTGGTGAGTTTGAACCATTGACCTTGTAGTTCAAACTGACCCTGTGATCCAGTACTTTATTTCACAGTGCAACACCAGGACTTCTAAAAATAGTTAATAAGGGGGGGAAATGCACTTTCTTCCAGAAAACCTGGGTTGAAAACTCTTTTGCTATCATTGGTTGTTATTCTCATCTAATCAAACTCCTTTGAGCTTATTTCCTTATCTATAAATTGGTAGTAGTAATTCCTACATCCTGTTTCATTTTTTGAGAATTGAATTTTGTGATTTTTTTTTTCTCAAAATTTAGATTCCAGTTAGTAGCATGACACTAATTCAGAGGTTACTTCACCACAAACGTACTCCATCAGTTGCTCATTGTTATTGTTATTAGGTGCCATGTAGTCGGTTATGACTCACAGCAGCCCCATGCACAACAGAATGAAACACTGCCATGCCCTGTGCCATCCTCACCATTGTTGCTATGTTTGAGCCCATTGCCACTGCCACTGTGTCAATTCATCTGACTGAGAGGGTCTTCCTCTTTTTCTCTTACCCTCAACTTTACTCAGTATGTTGTTGTTTTTAAGTGCCATTGAGTAGATTTTGACCCATAGCTACCCTGTATAGTGTTTCCAAGGAGCAGCTGGTGAGCTTGAACCACCGACCTTGCAGTTCAAATGATTTTGCAGTCTGGTGCATTAGTGCACAGCATCACATACATATATATGTAACTGGAAAGGTTTCTTGAAACAATAGTTTACCGTGCATGACCCATTCTGATAGTTTCTATTTCATTCCATTAGAAAAAAATTCAAAGGAAGTCATTATCTAATAGATTGATTTCAAGTCCCATTTAATGGGTTGTGCCTCTAAGCTTAAAAAAAAAAAAATTCATTAGTGAGTGCTCTTGCTTTGTAAAACATGACTGCTACCTATGGCTTAAAACAGCAAACATTTTTAATGTCATTGTTGTCAAGTCAGTTCTGATTCATGGTGAATCTGTATAGGGTTTCCAAGAGCCTGGTGGATGGGAACTGACAACCTTGCAGTTAGCAGTCCAGTATTTATGCTATAGCACCACACCATTTTTATTGTGTCTTATAATTTTTATGGGTCAGGATTTGGGCAGGGTTCAGCTGGGTTAATCCTAACTTCCGTATGGTGCCATTAAAAGGCCACTTGATTTGAGTGGAGGTGGACTGTTATGAAGGGTTCATGATAGCACCAGTCACATGTCTGTGGCTCAGGTGGGGGTGGCTGGAAATGTGCCTCAGGTGAGATTGTTCTTTAAAGAATCTGTAGCGACTCGTCCAGCAGTGGAACGTCCCACCTGGACCTGGGCTTCTCTAAATAAGATGGAGTCTCTGTGGCCTTTCTGATTTAGTCTTAGAAATATCATTGCATCATTCCCATCATCCTCCATTTGTCTAAGCAGTCACAAGCTCAACCAGATTTAAGGACAGGGGATAGAGATTCCACCTACCAATGGCAGTAATGTCAAAGAACCTGTGGCAAGGTTTTAAAAACTATACAAATAATATTGATTTACGTTTCTATAAACTAAGAACTGAAGAAATGTCTATGGACTGCCTCCTTTGAAAACATGTAAACAATAATTTCATTTCTAGTCCTGTATTTAATTCATATGTTTTAGTTTTTCAAATGATTTGGCCACAATCCACAGTGAGGAATACATATTTACATCCATCCCAATACATACGCACACACACACACATCTGGCAGTGTTTCATGAAACAATACTTACATCTTCATTCTGGTATTTTCTTATTTATTCTATCCAGTATGGGTTAGCTGTCAAGTAAAGAAAACAAAAATCCTCAAAACTGTATCAATAAATAACAACATAATGAAGGGAGAAAAGATTGAAGTTGTCAAAGACTTAATTTTTCTTGAATCTACTATCAACACTCATGGAAACAGCACTCAATAAATCAAACGATGTATTGCATGAGGCAAATCTGGTGCACAAGACCTCTCTAAAGCATTGAAGAAGAAGTTAACACCAGAGACGGAGGCAGATGTGGGGACATGGAGAGAGGGAACAGCCGAGGACTCTAGATTCATGGAAAGAGAGAGACTGAGCTGGCTTGCAGAATGTGCCCTTTGTTGATGTAAATTATTATATATGCATGAGTGTTTAAAAGAAAAAAAGAGCTAAAATGAATAGAGAGAAATACTGTTAACTGATAATACATGGAGGGGATTATAATCATTGTAATGAAACAAAGTATATGATTTGTTGAATGTAAAACTGATGATCTGCCCTGTAAATTTTCACTCAAATCACAATAAAAACTTAAACAACAACAACAACAACAAAAAAAGTAACATGGAAGGAAAGATGAACAAATAAATGTGTGTTGTAAGAAGTATAGACAGAATGTTTCTTGGAAGCCAGGATGGCCAGACACTGTCTCTGGTGTTTCGAACATATTATCAGGAAGGACCAGTCCCTGGAGAGGGACATCATGCTACGTAAAGTGGAGGGTCAGCAAAAAAGAGGAGGACCCACTAAAGAGATGGACTAGCACTGTGGCAGCAATGGCATGGAGCTGGGGAGCATTTCCTTCTGTTGTGCTTAGGGTCCCTGTGGGTTGGAACCGACTTCATGACACCTAACGACAACAGCATTCTATTTGTAAATAATGCCAGCTACTACTCACTAAGGGAGCTTTAGTAGTGGAGTGATTAAGGTTAGGCTGATAACCAAAAGTCAGCAGTTCAAATCTATAAGACACTCTGTGGGAGAAAAATGAAGCTTTCTGCTTCCGTAAAGATTTACAGCCTTAGAAACCCTGTACAGGGTTGCTAAAAGTTGGAATGAACTCCACAGCACACCACCACCACCACCACCACCATTCACAAAGATTGTGGCATTGTAGGATATGCACTGGACTGCTAACCAAAGAGTTAGCGGTTCAAACATACCAGCCACTCCTTGAGAACCCTATGGGTCACTATGAGTTGGTATGGACTTGATAGTACTTAACAACAACAACACCTACTCACCAAATAGATTTTGTAGTCCTTCTTCTTGGATCAACTATCAACACTCATGGAAGCAGCAGTCAAGAAATCAAATGACGTATTGCATTAGGCAAATCTGCTGCACAAGACCTTTTTAAAGTGTTGAAGAGCAAAGATGTCAGCTTGAGGACTAAGGAGCACCTGACCCAAGCCATGGTATTTTCAATAATCTCACATGCATGCAAAAGCTGGACAGTAAATAAGGAAGGCCATAAAAGAAGAATTGATACTTTTGAGTTATGGTGTTGGAGGAGAATATTGAAAGTGCCAGGGGCTGCCAAAAGAACCAATAGATCCGTGTTGGAAGAAGTGCAACCAGAGTGCTCCTTGGAGACCAGGATGGCCAAACTTTGTCTCTCATACTTCAGACATATTGTCAGGAAGGACCAGTCACTGGAGAAGGATATCATGTTTAGTAAGGTAGAAGGACAGAGAAAGAGAGGAAGACCCCCAGGGAGATGCATTGGTCAAGTGGCAGCATCAATGGACTCAAGCGTGGCATCAGTAGTGAGGTTGGCCCAGAATCGGGCAGTGTTTCATTCTGCTGTGCATAAGGTCACTATGAGTCGGTACCAACTCAATGGCATCTAACAATAACAACAACAATGTTTAAAAAACTGTTTTAGTGGATGATTCCTGTTTTCAGTTAAGGCCTACATTTCCCCTTTCCTAGATCCTGGAGACTGGGAAACATATTTTATTATTCTCTGTATCTGAAATGATTATAAATGTTCAGTAATGTTTCTTGAACTGTTGAATAACATAAAAATGACAATACTGAGATCTCATCTCTCACTCGGTTCACATTTTCACATTTATATTTATTCCCCTGGAACTCATTGATGCGGTCCCATGCGTGACACATGTATAAAAGTTACACATAAAGGAGTATATCAAGACTCTTGGTGGCTGAATACCCACTATTTACTTGGTTTTCTTTTCTTCTTTCAGTTCTTTCTTCCTTTCATAATCTAGTTGGGCGGGGGATAGCGATCTAAACAGAAACCTACAAGACACCACTGTGCCTGATATTGTTGATATTCTGTTCAAAGTGCTCATAATAAGAAGTTATTACTTATTTTGATAGAAATTGGGGAATTGACTTGAAGGCACTTAACAACAGCAACAACAACACAGAGGGTAGGCATCTGGACTGGTTTTTGAAGAATAAAGAGTTGCTTTCTGGAAAACAAGGAAGTTAAATGCTTCCTGGTGGAGGGGCCATATGAACAAAGACTAGAGGTGAGAGAGATTGTGGAGCTGCTGAGAGCACGGAGAACAGAGGGAGAACGGAGGTTGGGAAGGATGGGAAACAGGAATGGGAAGGCAAGTTGGAGCTAGGTCAAGAGAATTTTATGCCATATTGAGTCATTTAGGCTTTGTCCTGAAAGCAACTGGGAAGTATGTCATCATAGGAAACTGCATGAGAAATCAAAGACAAAGATCAACACATAAAAATTATGAGCCGTTTTAACGCTTGCAAAGCAGTCCACAAGTAAGCATACATCTCTTTATTCCCAGAACTTAGCAGAGGAAATTCAGAACAGAGACAGACATTCTTGCATTATTACCATGAGGTAATATTGGTTTTAGTCCATCATCTATAGCTGTAAGGTAAGCCAGCACACTGTAATCCAGGAATGCATTAGGACATGGTTTGGGGCGCTCAGAACAGCTGGAATCCTTTTAGCCACTGTCAGTTTTTCGTGTTTCGTCTGATGTGACACTTTGTGTACCTCAGCTGTCTCATGTATAAATGAGGAAGTGACTAGATCAGTGATTTATAGCAATAGTTGGCATGTTTTCACTATAACAGACCAAAGGGCAAATGTATAGGATTTGAGGGCCTATGGGCTGTGTCACGGAGCCCAGCTAGTGCAGGGATTAAGTACTCAGCTATTAACTGAAAGGTTGAATGTTTAAGTGACAAGCTGCTCTGTGGGAAAAAGGTGTGGCAATCTACTTCCAGAAAGCTTCCCACTGCTGTACAATCAAATCAGACTCATAGCTGTCCTATAGGATGGTATAGAACTATCCCATAGGGTTTCTGAGACTATAAATCTTTATGGGAGCAGACAGCTTCATCTTTCTCCCACAGAGTGGCTGGTGGGTTTGAACTGCCAACCTTGAGATTAGCAGCTCAATATTTAACTGAGGGCTTTTTCTTGACAAATATTAAATGAAAACAAAATCTACGGCCATCAAGTTGATTCTGACTCACAGCAGCCCTGTATAGGGTTCCAGAGGCTATACATCTTTATAGGAGCAGAACTACTCACCTTTTTCCATGGAGAGCCTGGTAGGTTTGAACTGCCCACCTTAGAAAGCCTATTAGGCAGTTCTACTTTGTCCTATTGTTGTTACTGTTAGGTGCCATAAAGCCGGTGCTGAGTGATAGCGACTCTATGCACAACAGAACAAAACGCTGCTCGGTCCTGAGCCAACCTCACAATCATGGCTGTACCTGAGCCCATTACTGCTGCCACTGTGCTAGTCCATCTCTTTGGGCGTCTTCCTCTTTTTCTCTGACCCTCCACTTTACCAAACATGATGCCTTCTGCGGGGACTGGTTGCTCCTGATAATATGTCCTATGTTGGTGGTGGTGTTGTTGTTGTGCCATCAAGTCGATTGCAACCCATAGTAACCCTGGTATAAGGTTTCCTAGGAGCAGTTGGTGAACTTGAACCGCTGACTTTGCAGGTCAAACTGACTTTGTAGTACAGTGCATTAATCCACAGCACCACATCAGGCCTACACTGTGTCCTATAGGATCAGTGTATCAACTCAGTGACAAAGGGATGATCTCTGTCACAGCCACTCAGATCTCTTGTAAAACACCAAAGCAGCTGTGCACAATATAAAAACGAATGGATGGAATTATATTCCAACGGAATTTTATTTATGGCCACTGAAATTTGAATTTGTATAATTTTCATGTACCATGAAATACTATATCTTTTGTAATTTTTTTCAACCTCAGGAAATGTAAAATCCATTCTTAGTTTGCAAGTCGTACCTAACTAGGCATGGCTGCATTTAGCCTGTGGGCTGTCGTTTGCGGTTCCATGATCTCTATGGTGTTTTCCCAAGTGTAAACATTCCATATACTTGTTTTACCAAAAAATCAAGCCCAGTGTCATCCAGTTGAT
>NW_006408563.1:1827287-1842227 GCF_000296735.1 Chrysochloris asiatica | reverse complement strand
TGTGTTCCATCTGGTGAGGTCCATGTGTATAGTCATCTCTTATGCTGTCTAAAAAAGGTATTTGAAATGAACAAATCATTGGTTTTGCAGAGTTCTATCATACATTCTCCAACATCATTTCTATCACCAAGGCCATATTTTTCAACTACTGATCCTTCCTCTTTGCTCCCAACCTTTGCATTCCAATCACCAGCAATGAGCAACACATCTTGATTGCATGTTTGATCGATTTCAGATTGAAGAAGTTCGTAGAATTCTTCTAATTCATCCTCACTGGCTTTAGTATTTGGTGCGTAAATTTGAATAATAGTGGAATTAACTGGGTTTCCCTGTAGGCACATGGATATTATCCTATCAAAGACAGCGTTGTATCTCATGACTGATCTGGATATGTTCTTTTTGACGATGAATGCATCACCATTCCTTTTAAATTTGTCATTCCCGGCAAAGTAAACCATGTGATCAGATTCATAATGGACAATATCATTCCATTTCAGCTCACTGATGCCTAAGATATCAATGTTTACGCATTCCGTTTCATTTTTGACAACTTTCAATTTTCCCAAATTCATGCTTCGTACATTCCATGTTTTGATTTTCAATGGATGTTTACAGCTGTTTCTTTTTATTTTGAGTTGTGCCCCATCAGCAAATGAAGGTCCTACGGGCTTTTCTCTCACGGGCTTTGCTCCATTCACATCATCATGGTCAACTCTACTATGGGGAGGCATTTCTTCCCCAGTCGCATTTTGAGTGCCTTCCAACCTGAGGGGCTCATTTTCTGGTACTATATCTGACAGTTTTTCTCTGCTATTCATAGGTTTTCAGTGACTACATATTTGAAAGTAGTTCCTCACTCTTTATTCCTAGTCTGTCTTTGTCTGTAAGCTCATCTGAAACCTGTCTACCATGAGTGACCCTGCTGGTATATAAAATATCGGTGGCATAGCTTTCAGAATCACAGCAATTCACAAGCTACCACAGTATGACAAATTGACTAATGAGTTGTGGCTGTTTGGTTTTAAGTGGAAACTGTGACTTTAAATTTAGAGGAGATCTGTGCGCATGCATAGTTGAACCCTCCAGGGGTGGGGGTGGGGTGTTCATTTGTTCAGGCATCCCCTCTAGTAATCAGAATGGAGGTGGGAAGACAACAAGAGACCAATGAAAGATATCAAAAAAAGAATGCCCACACCTGTATCTTCATGGTTCTGTCAGGCGTTCATGGCTGTTCTGATCCTTCCCCACTTGGTCTCCCAAGATGGTGCCTCCAGGAGCAGCTGAGCTTCTTGAATTAGAAAGCAATGGATTTCTTGATTCTGCTACAAATTTTCCTAGCTGTAAGGCTTCCAAGTTTCTAAATATTCCTTTATATGTGGTTCAGAGTTTTAGCACCATCCCCTGAGCCTGCTTGGCCTGGTATTCTGTGTTGTTGCTAATGGAGCTCCTTACTGCACGTCTACCTAATCCACCATCTTGAAGAAGACTGCACAGAGCATGTAGACAGTTTAAATAGAAAGCTTTCCCTAGTAGGTTGGTCATGGATGCTTTTCCCAGATGTGTAGACTCATGGAGTTGCCTCACCAAATAAGGTGCCATTGAGCTGGGAATGAAGACCTGTTGGTTGGTTTCCCACCATACCAACTATTGTTTTCCCTTTTCAGATGTGGCCCACTCCCGTTAAGTGGTGGTATACAAAGGGTCCGAAGGGAGCACTGGGACTATTAGTATGATGTCATGGGTGCATCGTGGAGGCTGGCATCCTTTCCTGTTGCATCAGCTAGTTTGAATGTTTTTAAATTAATTTAAAATGGCAGTTTTGGCACCTTGTAGGGAGTCCTGAATATTTTAAAATGAAGAAAGGTGTGTGACAAGGTTGTATTTTTTCACCATATTTATTCAGCCTGTATGCTGAGCAAATAATCTGAGAAGCTGGGTTATATGAAGAACAATGTGGCATCAGGATTGGAGGAAGACTCATTAACAACCTGTGATATGCAGATGATACAACCTTGCTTGCTGAAAGTGAAGAGGACTTAAAACATTTACTGATGAGGATCAAAGAGCAGAGCCTTTGGTATGGATTACACCTCAATGTAAAGAAAATAAAAATCCTCACCACTGGACCAATAAACAACATTCTTATCAATGGAGAAAAGATTGCAGTTGTCAAGGACTTCATTCTTCTTGGATCAATCATCAACTGTCATGGAAGCAGCAGTCAAGAAATCAAACAAAGTATTGCATTAGGCAAATCTGCTACACAAGAACTTTTTAAAGTGTTGACGGCAAAGATGTCAGCTTGAGGACTAAGGTGTTCCTGACCCAAGCCATGGTATTTTCAATAACCTCATATGCATGTGAAAGCTGGACAGTGAATAAGGAAGACCATAGAAGAATTGGTGTCTTTGAGTTATGGTGTTGGAGGAGAATATTGAAAGTGTCATGGGCTGTCAAAAGAACCAATAGATGCATTTTGGAGGAAGTGCAGCCAGAGTGCTCCCTGGAGGCCAAGATGGCCAAATTTCATCTTTCATACTTTGGACAAATTGTCAGGAGGGACCAGTCACTGGAGAAGGACAGCATGTTTGGTAAGGTGGAGGGTCAGAGAAAAAGAAGAAGAGCTCCAACAAGATGGATTGGCCAAGTGGCAGCATCGATGGACTCACACGTGGCAACAATAATGTGGTTGAGCCAGGATCAGGCAGTGTTTTGTTCTGCTGTGCATAGGGTTGCTATGAGTCGGTACCAACTTGATGGCAGCTAACAACAACAACCTCTCCTATATCCGTGATCTTGCCCCTTCAGACGTTTTTTGTTCCTCAGTCTCAAATCAACATGATTTGAGTCCCTATTGCTGTTAAATGCTGTTGCGTTGGTTCAGACTCATAATGACCCTGTAGAGGGTTTCTGAGAAGCAGCTGGTGAGCTTGAATTGCCAACTTTGAGGTTCACACAGGCTTCACAGTCCAGTGCATTAATCACAGTGCTACACCAGGACTCCCTGCAAGATGCCCAAACTGCCATTTTTATGTTCTTTAAATCAAAGAGTGCAGAATTCTATGGGGAAGGGTTAGAGATTTGGATACTCCACCTTCAAATATCTAGAGTACTAGATGGAGGATATGTAGAGAAACAATAGTCCCACGTTTTGATATTTGTTTTTAATAAAAGTTTCTATGATTTTGCAGTGATACTTTTTGACTCACTCTTGGTCTCTAAATATTTGCTTGTTTCATTTAAGTGAGGTCATACAGTATCTGTCCTTTGACAACTGACTTGAAACCAAGACTCACAGAGGATACTTTGCCAAGGGACTAACAGGCAAAGTTGTAATAAACTGCCTCCAAAGCCTGTGGGTGCTAAACCACCTTGCCATATCTCTAAAACTCTGAATTCACTTAAAACGGTGAAAATCATCTTTGTTTTTGTTGCTATTAGGTGTCACTGAGTCAATTCCAATTTATAGTGACCCATGTGACACAATAGAGTTGTCTCATATGTTTTCCTTGGCTGTAATCTTTTTTAGTATTTTATTGTGAATTGAGTGGAGGTTTGCTGAGTACATCACCAGTTTTACATTCAATAAATCATACACTTCATTTCATCTCCATTGTAATCGTCTCAATGTAACATCACTTATCCTACTTTGTCCCTGGGTTTCCTGTTCCTATTCTTCCTTAACCTTCTGAATCTTGTCCTTGACTAAATGTTGACCTTTTGATCTCAAATGTGTGGCCAGTCTTTGATGTGCATTTTTCAATAGTGTTGTTGTCCCCTAAATAAACCTATGTATTGCTTGGCTGGAGTCCTGGTGTGGCGCTGTGGGTTAATGCGCTGGACTGCAAAGTCAGTTTGAACCACAAGGCCTAGCGGTTCAAGCTCACCAGCCGCTCCTTGGAAACCCTATATAGGATCGCTATGGGTAGGAAGTGATTCAATGGCACATAACAACAACAACAACAGTGCTTAGCTGAAAACTGAGCCACAGGGGTGAGATCAGTTCCAGACTTGAAGGGTGACCAAGAGCCATAATTTGATGCTGTGGGTTAATGCGCTGGACTGCAAAATCAGTTTGAATACAAGATCGGCAGTTCAAGCTCACCAGCCGCTCCTCAGAAGTTCTGTACAGGGTTGCTTGGGGTCGGACTTGACGACACTTAACAACAACAACCAGTAGCTATCTGATCAGTAAGCCTGGCATTTTCAAATAATTTTGAGCATTGTTTGTAGCGTAGTGGTTACGAATCCGGCTGTGAACCGCAAGGTCAGCAGTTCGAAACTACCAGCGGTTCCGAGGGAGAAAGAAGAGGCGTTCTGCTCCCGTAAAGATTTACAGCCTCGGCAACCCTGTGCAGGGTCGCTATGAGTCGGAACCGACTTCCACGGCACTTAACAACAACAACATACCTTCTAATGTGATCCCTTTCAGAGCAGATAGTAGTAGCAGACAGACACCATCTAATACCTGTGATGTGAGGGTCATAGAGACTGATGTTCATGTGGTCCATTAGTCCACTGGACTCATTGTCTCCAACTGTCTTCAGTTTTCATCGCTCTTCTTTCCTCCAGACCAGGAGGGAGCAATAGCCTCACCTTTGATGGCCGCTCATGAGCTTTTAAGATCCTCATTGTTGCTCACCAAAGTAGAGCGTAGAACGTTATCTTCATGGAGTATGTCATTTGGCTGTAATCTTTATTACATTGTCAGATACTGAGTTGAGCCACTATGACTCCTTTGAAAATTCTCTACCATTTACTGGATTTCTGGTGCGGTACTCTATAATAGGAGCTCTGGTAGCGTAGTGGTTACGAATCAGGCTGTGAGCCTTAAGGCCAGCAGTTCGAAACTACCAGCCACTCCATGGGAGAAAGATGAGGCGTTCTGCTCCCGTAAAGATTTACAGCCTTGAAAACCTATACAGGGTCTCTATGGGTCGGAATTGACTCTACGGCACATAACAACAACAACTGTATGATAAGCACTGGGCTGCTTGTTAACCGTAAGATTGGTGGTTCAAATCCACCGTTTGTTCCGTGGAAGCCCTATAAAGGGTTGTTATCAGTCAGAACTAACTTGATGGTACTTAACAACAACTAAAACCACTGAATAAAGGGCTGTCAGTACAATTCACATAACCACTGTTAGCCCTGTGACAGAGAGGGCTCTCTCTCATTCTGGGCTTTCCTGAAGAGTCTGGTCCATGGCACCTGAGTCATTGGTTTCTGATAAGGTTGGAAGGCCAATGTCACATGCTTGCTAATGAGCTGTGGGCTAAGTTGATTTGTTTCTTTGCTCTTGGTAGAATGACTAAGATAGCCTTTTAGCCCACGGATTCTCACCTCAAACGTTTACATGGCACTGCTAAATAATACATACAGCATGTCTTTTCTCCCCCACTTGAAGTGAGATAAGGGCAGGCTCTGAGCCTGTTTAATATTTACATCCCCAGAAGATTGCCCTGTGCAGTGTTATGCACCAAGTAGGCACTCAGCAAATATTTGTTGAATGAATGCATAAATGAATGTTAAATAATCTGCCTCCAGATTCCCCTTTTGTTTCCAATTTTCTCTTACATCCGACACATGCAAGTGCCATCGGCATTACTTTCACACCTATTACAGATGCCCACAACTCTTCACGTTCCTTTGACCTATCCCTTCTTATGGCTGCAGAAACAGGCAGGGGCCAAAAAGAGAAACCTTCTTGACAATTTCACAGAGGACTCAAGTTAATGTTCCTGAGATAGCAATACTGATTCTACTTCAGCAGAATGGGAGTTTCAGGACCTGCCACCCACTTGCTTGTTTTTAAAAAGAGGTTTTTAAAAGGGATAGAAGTTTTCCCACATTGTGATGAACACAAAGTGCAATCAACCCTTGGAAGCTGGGTTGGGGACAAATAGAGGAAGGTCATCAGAGAGAGGAAGGGCACAATTTGTCTTGCAGATGTGTCTTGGATTCACACAATGGCTTGAAACAACAGGCTCAGACTCAGCCGTGATTGTGAGGATGGTGCAAGATCAGACAGGTTTCCTTCTGTTGTAAGTAGGTCACTAGGAGATGGAATCTACCTGACAGCACTTAACAGCAACAACTGTAGTGGAAATATCACACAAACGGATGGCTTTGAAAGGAGCCCGGTGGTGCAGGGGTCCCTGGTAGCCCAGTGGTTAAGCGCTCCGCTGCTAAACTGAAGGCTGGTGGTTTACACTCATCAACTGCTCTGTGGAAGAAAATAGTAACAATCTCCTTCCATAAATATTGTTGTTGTTAATTGCCTTCGAGTCGGTTCCGACCCATAGCGACGCTGTACGGGGTTTCCAAGGGTGTAAATATTACAGCTTTGGAAATCCTACAGGGACAGCTTTACTCTGTCCTGCAAAGTTGTTTGAACTGCCAGGTCGGTGGTTCAAGTTAACCAGCGGCTCCTTGGAAACCCTATAGAGGGTCGCTATGGATCGGAATCGAATCGAGGGCACTTAACAACAACAACATAGGGCCATTAAGGAGGTCTGGTAGTGTAGGGGTAGCTAACCTCAAGGTCAGCAGTTGGAAACTACCAGCCATTCCGTGGAAGAAAGATGAGGCTTTCTGCTCCCATAAGGACTTACAGCTTTGGAAACCTTCTACAGGGTCGCTATGAGTCGGAACCGACTCCATGGCACATAACCACCAGCACCATTCATACCTACAGGAGATCCCAGGCTTTTGAACTCCTGTGGGTTAATGAGCTGAACTACAAAGTTGGTTTGAACCACAAGATTGGAGATTCAAGCTCACCAGTGGCTCCTCGGAAATCCTATACAGGGTCACTATGGGTCGGAACCGACTCCACAGTACTTAATAACATAACATAGGGTCATTATGGGTTGGAGTCAATAATGGGTTTGCTTGTTTATTTGGTGGTGTAGCTTTGAAGAACAGAAATTAATTTTTCTCACAGCTTACGAGGCTAGATGTCTGAATTCAGAGTGTGGCTTTGGGGTGGTCTTTGTCTATGTAGGCTCCTGACAGCCCGGGTTCCTCCATTCCTTAGGGATTCTCACATGTGCTTGTTACCTTCTTGTCTATGCTACTCTGCATCACTCAGAACCCATTAGGTTTAGGGCATGCGCCTGATAATGGCCTCATTAGCATAACAAAGAAACCCTATTTCCAAACAGGATTCCATCCACAGGCATTGAACTACAGTACTTCACCCACACCTATTCTGGGGGAACACAATTCAGTCCAAGACAAGATACTTAAAGATGCTTGAAAAGGGGACAGAATTCTGATTCCTTTCTTTCTCTTTCCTCTCTCCCTCCTTCTTCCCTCCCACCCCCCTGTCTTCTTGTTCTCATTCTTTCTTGACATTTCTGCTTCATGGCACGCTCAGTGACTCATATGTGTTTTCAAGCCAGAGAATATTATGAAGGCACAAGACAAGACTGTGTATATACACATATTCTGTCATAATGCTGATTCTTTTGAATTAAACTGGGGGAAAACATTGCCTCAGTTCAAATGATTTCTAGTCTGTATACATTGGCACATATGTTCCCAGTCTTATGCTATGAAGAAGTAGACAGGAGACTTGGATCGTTCTCTCAAGGACACTGCCGTGTGTGAGAAGACAGGACAGATGCAGAGCTAATAAAATGAGGGCATGTCTAAGTGTTATGTGAGTAACAGTAAAATCTAAATTGTTGTTATTATAGTGCCATTGACCCTATATAGGGTTTCCAAGAAGCAGCTGGTGAGATTGAACCACTGACTTGGCAGTTCAAATGACTTTGCAGTCTGATGCATTAGCCCACAGTGCCACATCAGGACAACTCTTAATAATAATTGTTTCCATTTGGGTAGTGTTTGTCATGTGTCAGGCATGATGCTAAGGACTTTCTGTACTTATTTATTTTTCATTGTAACTACAGCTCTAGTAGCATGGTGGTTATGAATTGGGCTGAGAATCACAAGGTCAGCAGTTCAAAACTACCAGCTGTTCCACGGAGAAAGATGAGGCTTTCTGTTCCCATAAAGATGTACAGCTTTGGAAACTCTGTACAGGGTCACTATGAGTTGGAACCGACTCCACGGCATATAACCACTACCACAGCCCATAAAGGAGTGTTAGTAGTATAGTTGTTATGAGTTGGGCTGTTAACCTCAAGGTCAGCAGTTTGAAACTACCAGCTGTTCTGCTGGAGAAAGATGAGGCTTTCTGTTCCCATAAAGATGTACAGCTTTGGAAACTCTGTACAGGGTCACTATGAGTTGGAACCGACTCCACAGCATATAACCACTACCACAGCCCATAAAGGAGTGTTAGTAGTATATAGTTGTTATGAGTTGGGCTGTTAACCTCAAGGTCAGCATCTTGAAACTACCAGCTGTTCTGCAGGAGAAAGATGAGGCTTTCTGTTCCCATAAAGATGTACAGCCTCGGAAGCCCTGTGCAGGATCGCTATGCGTCCCCAGCACATAGCCACCACCATAACCCATTAGGTCAGAACACAAGTGTGGAAGGCTTGGAGGGGCAGTACTTGCAGTGGTCTGAAATTGGACCAGGATTTCCTGAGAGACCAGCTGTAGCCTAGCTTTTCTCTTCTGCAGAGAAAAAAAATTTCTTTGCTTCCATTTTCTTCCATATCCATGAAATAAGAATAATGGAACTTACCTTAGAGTTGTCATTGTTGTTAAGTGCCGTCACTGACTCATAGTGACCTTGTATAGGGTTTCTGTGGAATAACTAGTGAGTTTGAACTGCCAATCTTGCAGTTCAAACTGAGCTTGCTGGCTAATGCATTATCCTACAGCGCCACACAACTTTATAGTTGTTGTTGTTGTTGTTAAATGTCATTGAGTCAGTTCCAACTTATAGCGACCCTGTTTAGTGTTTCTGAGGAGCAGCTGGTGGGTTTGAACTTCTGACCTTGTGATTTGCAGTCCAGTGCTGAGTAGGTATTAAATGAAATAACATAGGGATAGTGCTTAAACCAGTGCCTGCCATCGAGTTAATGGTCATAAACACCAGGGTTTCTTGACCCTGAGGCTCAGAGAAGTTAAATAACTTACCAGTTTTCACTCAATAAATTTATATCAGAACAAGAATTCAAACTCAAAGCTGACTGATCCCAAGACTCTAAGATCTGAACCACTTCACCATAATGGTAGTTTGGAGAGCAATAAATCATTATAGATTAGTGTGGAACGTGCAAGATTTACAGAGAATGTGAGAGGGTTTGAAGGATGGAGTAGAATTTATTGAAAATGAAATGCTTGGATGTAGAAAGAGGTCGGAGAGTTTATGTAATGTTCTCCTTCACCCAATCAAGACCACTGGATTTGCTTACTCATATATTCTGCTAGCCAGACTCATCCTCACTCATGAGGAAATGAAGAAGACGGTGTGGCAAGCAACCATTTTAGGCATCATTGAGGATGCTGGAGTTCCTCTATAAAGTCCTTACGGTGGGATCTGCATCTTGTTTCTCCCAACCTTTTACTTGCTAGTACATAAGTAACTTTAAGAAAGAAAATATAGTAGTTTAGTCTTTAACTATGTAAATATTTTATTTAAGTTAAAAAAATTGTATTTGTTAATGGTGCAGGATACATGGTAGGCACCTGCACTTTCCCTGGGGGAACCAGGAGCTTCTCAAAATTAAGAAAAAGAAGGAAAAGACAGGACAGGTCTCTGGGTGGTGCAAATGGTTCATGCACTTGCCTGCTAACAGGTTCAAATTCACCCAGAGGCACATTGGAAGAAAGGTCTGGTGCTCTGCTTTCAAAAAAAAAAAATAGCTATTGAAAACCCTATGGGGCTCACATGGGATCACCAAGAGCTGGAATCAACTAAGTGGCAGCTGGCTACTTAGTGGTTGGAACTTTTTGTTACCTCATCCCCTATTAGTTAGTTCGTGGATGACTGTCAAGTCAGTTCTGACTCCTGACCCGTCTTCCAAGGTGCCTCTGGGTGGGTCAAAACTTCAACCAGAGGTAAATTTAATAGAGGTGCACTTAGTTATGCTCTTAGCAGTCTGCAACTCCTGGTGGTTACATTACTAGCTATCAACTGAGTTCTACCAAAAAGGGAGATAGGAACAAGAAGATAATTTTTAATGGACTCAAAATTATCCGTAAGGTCATTTTGTTACTAACCATAGCTCCCCTCCTGCCATGGTGAGGGGCACGGGTCTAAGTAAAATGAACAAGTACTTTTATGTTCTTTCACTTCTCCGTCCTCACCCAGAACAATTGTGTATCTCTGGAAATTTTTCCTACCTTACAAGACTCTCTGAAGTATGTTTGGCAATGGTGGTATGCCGTGGAGTAGGTTCCAACTCACAGCGACCCTGAATAGGATTTCCAAGGCTGCAAATCTCTACGGGAGCAGAAAGTCTCATCTTTCTCCTGTGAAATAGTTGATAGTTTTGAACTGCTGACCTTGAGGTTAGTAGCCCAACTTGTTACCACTATGCTACCAGAGATCTGGTAGCATAGTGGTTACGAATCGAGCTGCAAACCTTTAGGTCAGTGGTTCGAAACTACCAGCTGCTCCGTGGGAGAAAGATGAGGCTTTCTACTCCTGTAAAGATTTACACCCTCGGAAACCCTGTACAGGGTCGCTATGGGTCGCTCGATGGCACTTAACAACAACAACAAAAGTAACTCTATCCAAACATTTGATAATGGTTCCATTTTGTTTCTAATGATCTAAGTCATGTCTTTGTTCAAGTTTTTCACCATCTCTTCCCTGAACCATTGTCATCAACTCTGTATTGGTCTCTAGACCTTCCGATCCACTTTCTAGCCTCTGTGGAGATTGTCCTACTAAACTCCAAATCTTCAATTGTCAGCTTCCTGCTTTTCAATGTCACCCTGCTTTTTTATTTTCAAAGCCCCAGTTTCCATCTTTTCTCAAATGAAATTTAATATGGAATGCCAATATGTAAAATCTATGGAAGCAGCTCCACTCTGAAAGTGAGATGAAGCGGTGCAGAGTCCCAGCTCACTCAGCCTGTCTCCTCACATCTTCTGCCCCCTTGATCTTGGCCACACCCTCACCTTTCTGTGGCATCCTTGGAACTTGTTTTGAGAATGAGCATCCTAAAACATATGGTCTCACTTCTCCAGGGTCATCTTCAACATTGCTTCTCTGGAGCTCAGATTCCAGATGACTTAATGTTCTCCCTGCCTTTGCAGATCCTGAAATGCTCTTCTCCTCTTCTCCACACAGTGATCTCCTACTCATCTTTGAGTAGGGATTTGGAAGTCACCTACTATGAGAAGCCATCTTAGTGTCCCTGTTCAGAGCCGGTGACTCTCTGTGACTTCCCTAACCCATCCCTACTATGCCCTTTACACAGTTGATTTGCCTTTCTATCTGTGCATCCCTATCCTCCCTCCCCAGCTTGCAGATCCTTGTCAGTGTAGAAAATGTGTTTTACTGTGTTTGTGTTCTTTCACATTTACTTCTATCCTCTAGCCCAATTGTGGGAAACATTGTGTATACTGACAAATGCTCAAGTAATCTAATCTGTATTCATTTTAGCAAGAATGAGGTTTTCTTTATTCGATTTTGTAAAATCGGGTGCCCAACCCAGTATACAAGGACAGTCGTACCACATGGTTTTTATACTTGTTTCCAAAAAGTCCCTCCTCCAGTTTCAATTCCCCATATACAATTCTATGAGGCGTCCCATTTTCCCTCCCCCAGAGAAGCTAAAATGGCTTGCCCATTGTTTTAATGGCTATATTCTTATTTAAATTTTCTAGTCCTAGAGCAGCCAGTTTACACATCCCTCCCTGTATGTAAATCAACAATCTGTTTGCTAGGCCTAGCAATCTCATGAATTCCTGACGCTGGACCAGGACCACAACAGTTATTTCTCACACAATCATTTCACATAGTAGGTAGTACTCAGTAGTGGGGGAGAATATGACACTGAGCCCAAATCAGAATCAAAGAGCACCTTGAGTCTATTCATGGCTTAGCAAATTTGGTGAAAATAGATCAAGTTTTTCTTTGTTCCTTGGGAATAAACAAACACTGTAGTTTCATCTGTTTGCGTCCTGGAGACAAAACGGACTTTCTTCGTTATGTTTTTAGTCAAGAAGTCTAGAGTTAAATGAAACTGAAACAAATGGTCCCTTGGCTTTCCTGGAAAATGATCCTACTCCTCTTTACAGGCTCAGCTCATACACACACATCTTCTCCCTGGAGTCTTTGTTGGCGTCTCAGCCCCATGTTTCCTCCCTTTAACTCTTCTTACAATGGCTGTCTTTACTGCATAATCTAGCCATTCATTTTCCTTTATTGTTCTTTATTTGTTTCCAGAGTGTCTGTCTTGCTGCCTATGCCAGAGCCATAAGCTTTTCAAGAACAGAGACTCAGCCTTACAATTCCTGAATTCCCTAACCCAGACTCCATGAGTACTTGAGTTGAAATATGGTGATCCATGGAAACGTTCCTGGAGTCCCAGTGGCTTTGCACTTTGTCTCCTCACTTCAGAACCAAAGGCCTTGAATCCTCAAGGACGTTTTTTTCAAAACTTTAACAAAACAAATCCACTTGGGGATGGAAGGAAGCTTGCTGAAACATATGCCATTTGTTATTTTGACCCATCTCCTTTGGAACTGTTAGAAGAAGAGAAGGATTCCTATTTCAAGAACAAGAAGGGGGGAAGGATAATTACTTAGCTACTTCAAACACGTAAGGATGTAGCTGAATGCGTTAAGCGTAAACAGGTCTTTGCAAGGAAAATTCTAACATGAGCATCAATAGGAGAACATAGATAAGATGAACTTGCTGATATGGGGCAGAAATGCTCACTCTTTCTCCTCTAGGCAGGGGATCTGGAAACAGAGAGTAAAGGAAAATTTGAAAATGGAAATTTTGACAGGCACTGGGTGCCCCAGGAATATGGTGGCAGATCAGGTCCAAGGTAAGGAAGTGCTAGTATGAAATTTCCCAGGAAGGAGAAGGGGCAGGGAAGGCGGAAGAGCTCTAAGAACAGTGTTCTTTGTTTTTCAGTTGTTCATTATTTCATGGGGTGTTAGTCCTTCTTCATTTTCCCAAGCCTTCAGAAAGTCTGTCAATGACAGACAGTAGTTTTCTGAGAGTGGTGAAGTGGGGATACAGAGTAGCTGGCATAAAGCATAGAGGGAGAGCAGCCTAAGGAGGTGGGAAGCAGGGGGATCTGGAACTCAGAGGAAACAGGAAGTTTGGGGAAGGAGTAACTGGGTAACACTAGGCCTCCTGGGAAGAGTGATCTTCCTGAGGAGCTTGCTCAGGACTCAAACTATTGAATATTAAAAGACAGGGTGATCACGGAGATCTGGGGACTTGGGCCATTTGAGGTACAAAAGGAATATACAACAGAAGACTGTGTGTGCTCTCTTAGGACACTTGTCTGCATCAGCAGGGGTGATGTAGGAGCTCTGTTGGACCTGGGCATCTTCATTATGGAAGACTCCTGTTCCACTAACTATAGTACAATCTTTTTCTGGAAAAATGTGAAAACACTTTTGGAAAATTGTTTTTGATATTATCTATTCATGCTATTGTTATTTATTTTCATTTGTGAGTTCAGTACATTATTTTAAAACCTATACCTTCTTAAAAAAAAAAAAAAAAAATCAGATCTCAAACATTTTCATGTACCTTTTCAGAGCTTGTGAGCTTTCAAGCTAATGGATAAAGTGTTTATATTACAAAATAAGCCCTTTCTTGCAACCAGAAAGTCAATTCCCCAAAACGCCTTGTCACCTTCTCGCCACAAACCCAGATATTTAACTCACATTTACAAATGCTTGATTTAGATAATTTTATTTTTCCAAATAGAATTTTCCTAGTTTAATTAAAATAGCATAGAACTACATTGTAGTGTAGGTGTTTATCTATAAACCTTTTGATTCTCAATTAGAGTCTTGTTTCTAATTTAAAAAATGAAGCAGCAGATACACCCACTAATTAGAAAATTAAAACCTTCAAAGTAAACCTCAAGACTTGATACAAACTCTAATTTTTTTAAGTGTTCTCATGTCAAGAGACTATTTAAAGTACAGGTTTTATAGAGACTTTCCTTTTAAATAGAATTCTCTTAGCTAATGAGATGCTGGGTGGCATTTCTTTTATTTTTATCTGGCCAAGTTTCCCTCCATCTGTCTTCCCATAATGCTCTCATTCTCTCCTCCAGATGTTTGGCACAGCATCTCAACTTGATGTCTATTTCTTCCTGTTCTCCTTCACCTCACATGAACCTCCAAGTTATAACTTTTTTTTTTTTGGAAATAGACACAAGGAGCTTTATTTCAGATTACCATCCTTTATTTAAGCAGTTCTATCTTTAAGGTCAGCACAAGTTAAAAACAATTTTTTTTTTTTCTTTCGCATTGTAGAATTTCTTGGCTGTGCATATTAAAAACAACAACAATCAAGAAGAAAAAAAAAAACAAAAAACAAAGAAAGAAAGAAACCAGAAGTACAAGATAGTTAAGCAACATCCTCATATTTACATAAGCCAGAGACTCAGAAATATAAATAGAAATTGAATATCAAGAATTTCACTTTTGATTCTTTTTTAGCATTCGATTTACTGAAAACTGAAGCTATTTTGTCAGTCACTTTATAGCTTCAACTTTGATCAATGCCTCTATTCAATAGGGGTCAAATACCTGAAGGGAAATAAAAGAACTCTCTGGAACATATGGCAGGGAAGGATCATTTGTGTGTGCCTGCTGAAAAGACAAATGACTCACAGTCTCTCTCAATGTGCCAGTCATCTCTGCCACTCAGCTGATCATAGACAATCTTGTGCTCTAACTAATGGGCTGCTTTTCAAAGCCAACTCAATAGAAACTAAGGTTTAAGTACCTGGAAACTACATAACGACTTTATACGCACACACACACATATGTATGTATAAATATATATATATATTTATACATATA
>NW_006408563.1:1825878-1826670 GCF_000296735.1 Chrysochloris asiatica | reverse complement strand
TCTATTTTTGTACTGAAGAGAACATTGCCTATGCTCAAAGCTTACATGTAACTAAAGCTTTGACCAGGAAGAAGAATGGGGAGGCAGCGGAGGAGAAGGAAGAGAGGAAAACACTATAGATTGAAGTGATAGTTTATGTAGTTTTCCTGCTGCAAAGGAATCTGCAAGGTAGGACATTTCTCTTTCCTTTCCTTCACTAAAAAGTTTATCTTTCCTAATGTCTCATGCTTACTCTCTACTTTTGCATTCTTTCTGCCAACATCCTGGGTAAAGTCCCGTTGGCACTAGGGCCATGACCTCGTCCACACCCATCAGCCAGTTTCCAGACTCTCCCTGATCCAGTCTCCTTATCCTACTACAACTCCTTCCAAGAAGATTCCTGCATTTAGAAGCAATATCGCAAAGTCTGTTAGGGAAAATAAAGAAAAGCCCAAAGGATCTACCCAAGGGCATGGGTGGAAGTGTCATTTGTCTAGTCTGTTTCATGGTGACCCCATGTTTGTCAGAATAGAACTGTGCTCCATAGGATTTTCAATGGTCAATTTTTCCAAAGTAAATCACCAGATCTTTCTCCCAATGAACCTCTGAGTACACTTGAACCTCTACTCTTTCTGTTAGCAGTCAAGCACACCAACCATTTGAACCATTCCAGAACACCATGTGAGAAGAAACAGAGTTAATGTTTTTAAGTGCCATTAAGTAGGTTCCAACACCAATTGTTATTAGGTGCCATCCAGTCGGTACTGACTCAAAGCAACCTTATGCACAGCAAAATGAAACACTGCTCGATCC
>NW_006408563.1:1823880-1825538 GCF_000296735.1 Chrysochloris asiatica | reverse complement strand
TCTTCCTTATTCACTGTCCAGTTTTCACATGCATATGAGGTTATTGAAAATACTATGGCTTGGGTCAGGCACACCTTAGTCCTCAAGCTGACATTTTTGCTCTTCAACGCTTTAAAAAGGTCTTCTGCAATTTGCCTAATGCAATAAGTCGTTTGATTTCTTGACTGCTGCTTCCGTGAGTGTTGATCGTTGATCCAAGAAAAATGAAGTCCTTGACAATTTCAATCTTTTCTCCATTCTTAAGAATGTTGTTTATTGGTCCAGTGGTGAGGATTTTTGTTTTCTTTACATTGAGATGTAGTCCATACCCGAAAGCTGTGATCTTTGAACTTCATCAGTAAATGTTTAAAATCTGCTTCACTTTCAGCAAGAAAGGTTGTATCATCTGCATATCACAAGTTGTTAATGAGTCTTCCGCCAATCCTGATGCCACGTTTTTCGTCATATAACCCAACTTCTCAGATTATTTGCTCAGCATACAGGTTGAATAAGTATGGTGAAAGAATACAACCTTGTCACACACCATTCGTAATTTTAAAACATTCAGTGTTCCCATGTTCTGTTTTAACAACTGCCTCTTGGTCCATGTGCAGATTCCTCATGAGCACAATTAAGTGTTCCGAAATACTCATACTTTGCAATGATGTCCAGAGCTCGTCATAATCCTCACAATCGAAAGCCTTTGCGTAGTCAATAAAGCACAGGTTAACATCTTTCTGATATTCTCTGCTTTCAGCCAAGATCCATCAGACATCAGCAATGATATTCCTCGTTCCACGGCCTCTTCTGAATCTGGCTTGAACCTCTGGAAGTTCTCTGTCAATATACGATTGTAGTCATTTCTGTATTACCTTTAGCAAAATTTTACTAGCATGGGATATCAAAGAGATTGTCCGATAATTTCCACATTCCATTGGATCACCTCTCTTTGAAATGGGCACAAATACGGATCTCTTGAAATCAGTTGGCTAGATAGTTGTCTTCGAAATTTCTTGGCAGAGATGAATGAGTGTCTCCTATGCCGCTTCACTTTCTTGAAAGCTTTCAATTTTTATTCCATCAATTCCTGGTGCCTTGTTCTTTGCCAATTCCCTCAATGCACCTTGGACTTCCTCCTTCAGTATCATTGGTTCATAATCATATGCTACCTCTTGAAACAGCCGAACACTAACCATTTCCCTTTGGTACAGTGACTCTGTGTATTCCTTCCATCTTCTATGGATGCTTTCTGCATCATTCAATAAGTTGCCCAGAGAATCTTTCAATAACGAAAGTCGAGGCTTCAATGTTTTCTTCAGTTCCCCCAGCTTGAGAAATGCTGAGTGTATTCTTCCTTTTTGGTTTTCTGATTCCAGATCTTTGCACATTTTGTTGCAATAATTGGCTTTATCTTCTCCAGCTGATCTTTGACATTTTCTGTTCAGCTCTTGGACCTCCTCATTTCTTCCATTTGCTTTAGCATCTCTACCTAAAATTTGGAGAGTGCGTTTTAGTGTCTCTTCTGACATGCATTTTGACCTTTCCCTTCTTGTTTTCTTAATGACTTTTTGCTTTCTTCATGTATGATGTTCTTGATGTCATCCCATAACTCTTCTGGTCTTTGGTCTTTAGTGTTTAATGTATCAAATCTGTTCCTCAGATGATCTCCAAATTCAGGT
>NW_006408563.1:1814726-1822800 GCF_000296735.1 Chrysochloris asiatica | reverse complement strand
ATCTGAAACCTGTGCATCATGGGTGACCCTGCTGGTTATTTAAAATATCGGTGGCATAGCTTCCAGATTCACAGCAACTCACAAGCCACCACAGTATGACAAACTGACAGATGAGTGGTGGTTCAAACTCACAACTACCCTCAGGGTTTCTGAGTAGTAGCTGGTGGATTTGAACCACCCTCCTTATGACTAGCAGTCCAGTGCTTATCCTACAATGCCATACCATTAAGAAAAGGTATAGTGGGGGGAAGTGCGGGAGAGAAGTTGTGAGCCTAGCTAACAGTAGATGTTATCTCATTACCTGATGTAATCTTTCTGCTTGACTTCCATTCGTTTCAGAAAACTTGCCAAACTCTTATAATATTTTCAGTTAATGGATTTTCTGTTAGTCATAATGGAACTATGAGCATAGTGCATGAGCCCATCAATGCGTATAGCACATGAGCATGGAAATGTTGGGGGATCAGAGGAATCACTGGCTGTGCCATTAGGGTCCAGTCAAAACTCTCAGGGCCCTGGATGGCCTGGCTGACTTTCAGGCTAAACCATGAATGAGTGTCATTAGCTAAGGAGTTGACTTTGAACTCATTCGCCTGGCATTCCAACACTATGTACTCCGGCCTTGACCGAACACACCCTAGCCACCTATCTCAGGACTTCGTTCCATTTACCCAGACTTCCGGTCATGAACGTGAATATTAAATTCCAATGCCACCAGGTATTTCCTGAATGATCTCTGGAAAATTACTTAGCATCTCTGAATTTCAATCTCTTCATTTATAAATTGGAAATCATTTCATAGGGGGGGTTCAAAAATTAAATGTGATAATAGCTATAAGAAAATCTGTACTCTGCCTCTCATATGATATTCTCCATGAATCTCACTTGCCACCCCTACTTTCCCTTTACAACTAATGAACTTTTAATTCTATTGGTTCTTATACTTGCATCGCTCTTCCATTATTGTTGTTTGGGACTGTAGAGACAGATCCAACTCATAGTAAACCTATACACAAGAGAACAAAACATATCTCCATCCTGTGTCATACTCACAGGTTTTATGTTTAAGACCATTGTTGCTACCACTGTAATCCATCTCATTGGGGGGCTTCCTCTTTTTAGCTGACCCTTACTTTACCAAGCATGATGTCCTTTTCCAGGGACTGGTCCCTCCTGATAACATGTCTAAGTACACGAGACCAAGTCTCACCATCCTCATTCCCAAGGAGCATTCTGGCTGTATTTCTTCCAAGGTAGATTTGATTTTGCTTCTAAAAGTATATGATATGTTTAATACTCTTGGTCAACACCACAATTCAATGCATCAGTTCTTCTTCAATCTTCCTTCCTCATTGCTCAACTTTCACTTGCATACGGGCCGATTAAAAAAATCATGGCTAGGATCAGGCTCATCTTAGTAGTCCTCAAAATGACATTTTTGCTCCTCAATACCTTAAAGAAGTCATTTGCAGCAGATTTGCCCAATACCCAATGTCAGTTGACTTCTTGACTACTGCTTCCATGAGCAGTGATTGTGGATCCAGCAAAGTGAAATTCTTGATAGCTTCAATATTTTCTCCATTTATCATAATGTTATTTATTGGTCAAATAGTGAGGAGTTTTGTTTTCTTTACATTGAGATGTAATTTATATAGACGGTTGTAGTCTTTGATCTTCACCGGCACGTTTTTTAATTCCTCTTGGCTTTCAGCAAGCAAGGTTGTACCATCTGCATATTACATTAGAAAGATGTGCTTCACAAGACCACTTTACAATATTCAAGAGCAAAGATACCAGTTTGAGGACTAAGATGCACTAGACCCAAGCCATGGTGTTTTCAACTGCCTTATATGTGAAAGTTGGACAATGAATAAGGAAAACTGGAGAAGAATCCTTGCAGTTGAGTTATGGTGTTTGATAAGAATACCGACCAGACTATGAACTGCTAAAAGAACAAAGAAATCTGTGTTTGAAGAAATACAGCCAGACTACTCCTTAGGAGTGAGATGGTGAGACTTCATCTCTCATACTATGGGCTTGCTATCAGAAGAGACCAGTCTCGGGCGAAGGACATCATGTTTGGTAAAGTGGAGGGTCAGAGAAAAAAATGAAGATTCCAAACAAGATGTACTGACACAGTGGCAGTAACAACGGGCTTGAATGTAACAATTGTGAGGATGATGCAGAACAGGACAATATTTCTTCTGTTATGCATAGGGTTGCTATGAGTTGGGACCGACTCCTAACAACAACAGTGATCTTCCCACAATCCTGATGCCACACTCTTCTTTATGTAGCACAGCTTCGCAGATGATTTGTTCAGCATACAGACGGAATAAGTATGGTCAGAGGATACAACCCCGATGCATACCTTCTCTGATTTTAAACCATTCAGTATCCCTTTATTCTGTTCAAATGACTGCCTCTTGGTCTATGTACAGGTTCTTCATGAGCACCACTGTTTTGGAATTCCCATTCTTCAAAATATTATCCATAACTTTTTATAAATTCACACAATTGAATGCTTTTGCATACTCCTTAAAACATAAGTAAACATCTTTCTGGTATTCTCAGCTTTCAGCCAAGATCCATTTGATGTCAGCAATGATATCCCTCATTCCACTTTCTTCAGAATCCAGCTTGGATTTCTGGCAGCTCCACGTCAATGTGCTCCTGCTACTAATTTTGAATTATCTTTAGCAAGATGCAGTGTTTACCAAAAGAGTGGAGTCCTGGTGTGACTGTAGGATAAGCAATGGACTGCTAACCACAAGGTCAGTAGTTTAAACCTACCAACCGCTCCTCAGAAACCCTATGCAGGGTAGCTAGGAGTCAGAAGCCACTCAAAAGCACTTAACAACCACCACCATCACCAAAAGAATTGCAAATAATATATATCCCACAAACAGTGAATGAATTCTTCATTATTGTTTACCAAACACTCCACATGATTTTTAATTATAAACATTTAAATGGAAAAAATTTCCATTATAGTGACAACAATGAGACTGAATTTCTCTACTAAATAATTCTCACTGTTTTCAAGGACCTCGTTTTAATTATCAAGCCACTTTCCCTTGAAGATGCCTGTCACTGCCTAGGTCATAACCAGTACCTTGTTTTGACATGAATCAAGTCAATAATATGAAATTGAATAGAAGTTATTTTGTGCTTCACACTAATGAAGGAAGGAAAATAAAGTCATTTGCAAAAGAGCTGCCAAGCATTGGACAGCTTGCTAATGTAAAAAAATGTGATGTTTCTTTTCACCATCCCCAAATTATTGGGATGGCAGGTGTGCATGTTTTATGTTGTTGCTTCTGTTTTCAATTGAGGGGTAAACTTTGCCTGTAGCCAGTTAATCATCTGAGCCTTTTGGAAAACTGAATTGCGAGGTCGTTATTTGCTTAGCTTCCTTTCCCCCCACAGCTCCGCAGGGAGCAACACTCGCGGTGACGCATCACTCTGGTAATTCATACAGCATATTCAGAACCGCAGATCATGGCTGTTAGACCTGCCAGATGTTCTCAGTCCCTTGCTGCAATTAAGTTTCAACATAGCCCAATTTGAAAAAGATCGAGAAAGCACAGTTCTAATTAAGAATATTCATGAGTTTGCACCTTAGAAAGTCAGAAATCACATAATGTGCCAGAGTGGACAAGATCCTTTCTTTTGAGAAGAGAGAGAGAGAAAAAACCCACAATTTAACTAAGCCACCAGGTATGCACTATGTGAAAATCGGAAGTGAAACAGAAAAGATGAGATTGAATGAACTCTTTGAACTCCCAGTCAAAGCTGTTTTAATAAGAATTTAAAGGATTCTACCAGGGGTTGCACATTATCATCTGAAAAGCTTAAAAAAGAAAATCACTGTGGCCTGGGCTCCACCCTCAGGGCTAGTCTAGATCAAGAATAAGAAACAATATTGTTGTTGGCATCCCCATTTCCACACATACGGAGTCACCTCTAGACAGTTGCCATGGTAACCACGAGACCTGTTCTTCTCAGACATTAGAAATGAGAACTCACAGCATCTTCAGTTGGACTAGAAACAGGTGCCATGTGTAACATATCCAAAGTAGGGTCAATCAGCCAAATTAGGTAATGCACAAGCTTTCGCTAGAACAACTTTAGGCCTTCAGGGGATCCTAATAGGGTCTTCAGAGGAAATATAGAAAATGACCTTCATTATGACACTTATCTGAAGTTCACTTTTTGTGAACCGTTTTCTGTTGCCCCCATTGTGATCCCCACAGTTGGAACCCTTGAGAAGATGTGGCGTGCCAAACTGTGGGTGACCAGACCAAGTTTCTGCATCTGCTATTAACTGGCTGTGAGACTTGAGCAAGTGACCGGACCTTTCTTGGTGATAATTTCACTGTCTAATAAATATTTCAGGAGATAATTTTAGAACACATAAGTGTTGGGAGGGATTTTAGTGATGTATTAAGACCCATAGTAGGTACCAGTTATTTTTGGACTTCCAAAAGCCATGTGCTCTCTATTCTTTAACTGACTCTTGATTTTATTTTGAAAATTAATCTTCTTTTGCTTGCAGTGTATGTTCTGACTCCACCACTAGCTTCAAAGGGATACTGATTTTATGATCAATTAAAAGTCCACTGTAGGATAAGCTCTGGACTACTAACCACCAGGTTGGTGGTTCAAACCCCCCAGCCTCTCCTTGGAAAAAAATGGAGAAAGCACAGTTCTAATTAAGAATATTCGTGAGTTTGCACCTTGGAAAGTCAGAAATTACATAATGTGCCAGAGTGGGCAGGATCCTTTCTTTTGAGAAGAGAGAGAGAAAAAAACCCCGCAATTTAACTAAGCCACCAGATATGCCCTATACAGGGTCCCTATGAGTCAGAACTGACTTGAAGGCACTCAACAGTGACAACATTTCCCACTCTCGCAGTGAGTGTTTAAGAGCTGTAGTAATAAAGTGAAACGTTTAGAGATAGAATAATAAAGCAACCCAGTTACCATCAACTCAAGTTACATCGACCCCATGTTTACAGAGTACCACTGTTCCATTAAGACTTTTGCAGCTGGATCCTTTCAGAAGGAGATCACTAGGCCTTTCTTCTGAGGTGACTCTGGGATGGTTTGAACTGCCAACCTTTCTGTTAATAGTTGAACACTATTGCAGCACTCAGGATCCCTAGGAATGTGATTGAAGTCAATCAAATCCAATGAGACTTAATTCTGGGACTTTTTTGGAATTATGGTGAGGAATAAACTTTTTGAAGATTTTGGTAGGAAGTCGAGAGATTCAAGGGGCAATTTTGTCATTGCAGGGATAAAATGTGACTGAAGATGAAGTTAGTATAATAAAAAACAGAGCTAATGGAGAGAGAGTGTCCTGATGACATCATTTAAACCCCTAGATCCAGTTACTTCTGAAGTTGGAATAACTTTGGGCCTTTCAGTCAAATAGATTAATAAAGCATATTATTAGTCAATCTGAGCTGAATTTCTTTCACTTGCATCCAAAAGAGTTCTGGTTAATGCAAGTCCCTCATTTTATGTTGTGTTGTTTTTGTTGCTAAGTGTTGCCGAGTTGGTTCTGAATCATAGCAAACCTGTATAGGGTATCTGAGGAGCAGCCTATAGACTGACAAAACGAAGGTGAAGTCCTGGGTGGGGCAAAAGTACAGCATGCTAGTTTCTAACTGAATAGGTGCTTAGGAAGAAAGTCTTGATGGTTTACCTCTGAAAAATCTATTCTGACTTTATATGGAATTGACTCTGACACATATGGAATGAGTCACTTTGAATCTGAACCAATTCAATGTATTTGGTTAATGATTTACTTGCATATCTGTCTTCCGTATTGCAACTTGAGGTCATCTAAGTCAGAGATGATCTTGTTGAATTATCTCTGAATCTCACCAATGCTCACTCATTCTACACTCTATTCATGAATAGATGGGAGATTAGAACACATGGCCATTTCCAATGTATTGCTTAATGCGTTAAACCAAAGTGCTTCCTTTGACTATCTCTACAGTCTGTATCAAGTTCATTTGTCTGTTATTAGTATGTGCAAGAAGAGTTTCTAATATATGCAAACTAATTTCAGGCTTTGAAAGTTTCCACATGGACCATTTTTCATCAAGCAGAATCTCATGGGATTTTAAACCCTGAAGTGTCATATCTAATTGTGAAATTTTCACATTTATGTCTTCAGTAATCATGTAGAAGTGATGGTATGGACTGGCACTCAGAGGCAATGTGTGATGTGCGAATCTACGTTCTCAAATCTAATTTGCCACTCCTCCCATTTGTCTCACATCATCTGGGGTATAGAAAATGTGAAACTTTTTAGCTTTATACTACACCTACAAGAATTGAAACCACTCAGAAAAAGAATAGAGTAAGGAACATTATGGGAATTTTATGTTGTGTCTGCCTGCACATTTGCAAAGTTCTGCTCCTGTCAGAATAGAGAGGAATGACTACCCACTGTGATTCTGACTCATGGTGAGCCTACAGGACAGACTCTAGATCTTTATGAGCAGACAGCCTCATCTTTCCTCTGAGGAGTGACTGGTGGATTTCAACTGCCAACCTTGTGGTTAGCAGTCCGATGCTAAACCCATTGGACCACCAGGGCACTTAATAGAAGAGACCTCTATTTAATCTAGAGAAAGGGTGATTTTAGATGTATTTTTATGTAGACATTTTTTAAAAAAGTCGGTAAAGCAGAGAAACAACCAGAGCAATGCTAACTAAAGAGTAAGAGCCCATTCAAGCAGTTTTCATTAGAGATTTCAGTTTTCTTTATCCATTTGAAATGGAATATTATTTTAAATTTTGCTTATTAATCTAAAAGGAGGAAGTGGTCAGTTCTACACAGAATGTCTAAATTATTCCTCACAGCTCCTATAATAAAGAAAATCATTTTATCCATATTTATGAATGAAAACACACTAAAACCTGTGAAAACTGGAACCTGAGAAATATGGAAATCAACCATATAAGGAAAACCCAAATCTTTTCCACTAATAAAGAGTGATGGAGAAGTGGTAAGACTTCATGATGCTGTTAGAGACAGAGAGTTTGTGAGCGAGGATAAATGAGGCAGTCCAGAACAGTCTGACTCTCCCAGGTCTACCTGTATTTGATTTAGGGAGGCAAAGTCAGTGTCCAAGGTCAGCAGTTCAAAACTACCAGCTGCTCCATAAGAGAAAGATGAGGCTTTCTGCTCCCGTAAAGATTTACAGCCTCAGAAACGCTGTTCAGGGTCACTATGGGTCGGAACCGACTTGACAGCACTTAACAACAACAACAAGTCAGTGTCCAAGACCATGCAGACCTGCCTTAGAAGACAAAAGTGCCTGACTCCTAGTTTTTGTCCTGAACACTTTGCTATACAACTTCTCAAGATGTGGTCTCCACAATTTAATAGTCCCTTGATGTATTATTAAGGACCCCTGGTAGCACTGTTAGATAAGCACTGGGTTACTAACTGCAAGGTCAACAGTTCAAAACCACCAGCTCTATGCAAAAAAGATGAGACTTGTTTTAAGCCACAAAACAAATCTACATAAATTTACAAATATCAAAATACTACAAAGCATTTTCTCAGACCACAATGCTATCAAATTAGAAATCAACAATAGGAAGACCAAGGAAACCAAGTCAAATACATGGAAACTGAATAACACCCTGCTGAAAAGCGACTGGATAGTAGAAGAAATTAAATGTGAATTCACAAAGTTCCTAGAAATAAATGAGAACGAAAACACAACATACCAAAATCTTTGGGACACGGCGAAAGCAGTGCTGAGAGGATAATTTATTGCAATAAACGCACACATTCAAAATTAACCAAACAGAACCAAAATTAATATATTACCACAGCATCTACAACAATTAGAAACAGACCAACAGAGGGAACCCACAGCCACCAAAAGAAAAGAAATAATAAAGATCAGAGCAGAAATCAATGAGATAGAAAACAGAAAAACTATAGAAACAATCAACAGGACAAGAAGCTGGTTCTTTGAAAGAATTAACAAAATCGACAGACCATTGCCAAACCTAACAAAAGAAAAGAGGGAGAAGA
>NW_006408563.1:1777988-1809626 GCF_000296735.1 Chrysochloris asiatica | reverse complement strand
TAATGTTCTCCCATGTAAACTATCACATAATTCACAATAAAACATTTACGAAAAACAAACAAACAAACAAAAAACTAAAAGACACACACACACACACACACACACACACAAAAAGATGAGACTTTCTGCTCTAGTACATATTTACATTTTCAGAAACCCTAAACAGAGTTGCTATAAGTTGAAACCAATTTGATGGCAGTGGATTTGGCTTTGATTTGATGTATTATGGTATATCAGATACTGTGCTTAACAACTGTTGTCTCAGTTAGTTTCCATAACAATTCTATGAGTCCCTTCTTCTTATCTGCATTTTACTGACCAGGAAACAGGCTTAGGTAACTCTCCCAAGGTTTGGAACTCATGGATTGTAGGTCATGTTATTAGACACCACGCATTCCTTCAATTCACATGTATTAAACATGGTCACTGTGCTGGGCATCGTAGGAGCCAGAATTGTCCAGGTGAGAAGGAAACACATAATCCCTATTCCCAGGTACTTTGTTGTTGTTAGGTGTTGTTAGGTGCCATCAAGTCGGTACCGACTCATAGCAACCGTATACACAACAGAGTGAAACACTGCCCAAACCTGGTACTTCAAATATTAGTAAGTATATTTTGAATAAAGGTATTGACTAATGCAAATATTAAAGAATAGACATTCTCAAAACATAATTTTTCTTGTATAAGGTTTTTGAGGAGTGGCTGGTGGTAGGTTTGAACCACTGATCTTGTGGTTAGCAGTCCAATGCTTATTCTACAGCATCACACAATTTTGTTGTTGTTGTTGAGTGCCATCCAGTTGGTTCTGACCCATAGTAACCCTGTATAGGGTTTCTGAGGAGCAGCTGGTGGGTTTGAACTGTGAAACTTGTGGTTTAGTGTCTCTGAAATTAGATTTTCAACTTCCCGGACGACCTCTCACACCCTCTAGCACCTCTTGGAGCAATCTGAAAATTACTGAGCTGAGTTGAATCTATTTGATTTCCAATCTAGGAAGCCTCTCGACTTTCACCCTGAGGCTATAAGAAATCACAAGTTTCCTTTCCAGGCTCCTTGTGCTTAAAACCCACCTGGGTCTCTCCTAAAGGGAGAGCTTCACTTAGGCTGTTGCCAGCTCACCCACCCCTTCCTCACTCCCAACTATCATTCAGCTTGACTCTTCTCTTTCACTCCAAAGACGAGCCGATTCTGTCTGCTTCCATTTTTACACTGTGCAGTTGGCCTCTGCAATCTGAAGGTATGCATCCCCACCCTAAAGTCTATCCGTTCAATGGTCACCAGTGACTTCTGAGCTACTAATCTAATTATCTTGACTTGGTTACCTGCACCAACATCTAAATATAGGATCTAGTTCAGACCCTTTTAGATAGATCTTTCTTTTCCCATTTTCCACAGAAAACCAAAGGTCTGTCTTCCTCCTCCCTGACGCTCTGAGGCTCTGAGGCAAACAGCTGCGCTTCAGCAAAACTGGTCTATTCTTTTGTTCCCGAAGGTGTTTTTCTTCTTCTGTCAGACAGACAGAGCAGTTTACTCATTACACAGATGAAGTAAGCCTTAGAGTATCAGTAAAGACCCCAAGGATAAAGAAAATGAAGCTTTAATAGAACTGTCTAGAACTTTTCTGTTGGAAAATCTAGGAAGAAGCTATTTTAATATCAGTGTACACAAACGTGTTGTATGTTAGAGTTTGGTGTGTGTTTCTGTGTGTGTAATTATGTGGGGTGTGTAGACTGGTAGAGACGAAGGTGAACCATGATTTTCAGTACTTAGGGCTCCTACATTTCTTCACCAGGACCTAGAAAAAGATAAACTTGAATCTCTTGAATGTTACTATATTAACCATGGGACTTTGGGAAAGTTTTCTAGCATACTGAACCTTTATTACTTTATTTATAAAGTGGTGATGATAGTACTTATTTATTAGTCATTATGAGAGTGAAATGAGACAATGGATTTATTTCTTAATGAAGGTGAGGATTGAGAAGATGCATAGTCATTATGATTTATTATCGAGTTCCTGTCATTTCAGCGGCTCATCATTGGCATACCTTATTACCATGCCAAATTGTAAGCTTCCTGAAAGCAGTGATCACATCTCGCTTTCCTTTTCCACAACAGCCAGAATCTTGACGAAGGTGGTGGGTTCTTGAACATCCACTGAGAAATTAATAAGTAGATACTTGGACCAATGCTGAGAATTAAAGTTTATAAATCAAAGTTTACATTGACTACGATGAGTCTAAAGTCTGAGTAGGAAAAAAAAAAATTCAAAACAGAGGAAGTACCCAGGTAACATCCACTGAATGAAAATCCTAATATGAAATATTCTATAGTGAGCTCATAGTTTGATATGACAATAAGTTAGTAGAAAAAGTTAAACTTGTTATATAAAACAACTATAATGCTATCAAACTATGACTGAGTGACTTCAATCCTGCCCTGAGTGGTTCTATATTCAAAGTAGCGTAGTGGTTACGAATTGGGCTGCAAACTGCAAGGTCAACAGTTCGAAACTACCAGCTGTTCCCTGGGAGAAAGATGAGGCTTTCTGCTCCAGTAAAGATTTACAGCCTCGGAAACCCTGTGCAGGGTCGCTATGAGTTGGAACCAACTCCACGGCACATAACCAACCAACCAACATAGCCCATAAAGGGATTCCAATACTTTTCTCAAACATTTAAAGGTCCAAGCAAAAATGTGCGACTCTTATTAAAATTATCTGCTCTCTCTAGTCTTTTTGTACCCTGAAACTTTCTGAAATAATTGAGGTTTTCATTCTATTGACCCCTTGTATATGCTATTGCTTCATATTACTCCTGTCTGCAGGATTCCCCCATTCTCTGTTTATCTTACTTTCCACCCCAACCCTGGCTCGAGGGAGACCCTGATACTCTACTGTTAGGAGGTAGATGCAGGAGGTGCTTTCGAATTGATAGCCTCCATTTGTCTGAACCCCCAACCCCACCCCAGCTGGCTTTCACTTCTTACCTCCTTACAGTGTTCACCCAATCACAGTAAAGTATTAGTTCTTCTATGGTGATCTACAGAGTGTCTACAAATCAGATGTTTGGCAAACAGCCCACCTGGGTCCAGTCAAAATAAAATGAATAATTTCTCAACTAGTGTGAGGTTAAAGAGAAAGCATTTATATGTGTGTATAAATCCATTTTCTTTCCTAGAGTCTTAGAAATCACAAAATGTGCACGCCAGTCGGCCTAACGTGCTTCATTGCAATCCAAATAAAGGTCTACCACTGAAAGGACTGACCACAGCACATTAAATTCAATAAAACACTAGTTTCAGATTGAGTATATTATGGGAAGAACATAGACTACAGTTTAAAAGATTAGCTCAGGAAGAAACAATATACTACTGTATTGGTTTTCTTGCTGGCTGTCTCAGCTTCAGGCACAAGATGATGCTACCTGATAGTTACCATGGTAACTATGCAAGTATTCAGCTGGAGCGTTTTCAAATGGAAAAATAGAACATCAGGCATGAGTTCCCTGCTTAGAGAAAGACGAAGGGCAGCAACTTGGAAACGGTAAAATTGGAGTCTGCCAGTACACATTCTGCAGTGTCAGGTTTATGAGTCTTATGATTTAGGGGAAGCTATTTGAGGCTGCCATGCCATACCTACTTATGGGTATCTACATTTGCTGATATAATGGGTAACATTCAGGGAAATACAGGCAAGAGCTACATCTGTAAAGCCAGGGAGATTGGAGAGGGCTCTATCATGCTCAAATTTTGACTTGCTATTTTCCCCAAACTGTAGTGTTCCAATGTGTTGCTCGGTCACCAACTACTAGTATTTACAGTGGACTATATATCCTGAACTGCAAGATTGGCAGTTCAAATTCACCAGCTGCTCCTTGGAAACCCTATACAGAGTAACTATGAGTCAGATCTGACTCTATGGCACTTAACAACAACGATATATCCTGATGTGGTTCTGTAGGATAAGTATCTGGCTCACAAAGTCGATTTGAACCTCAAGATGGCAGTTCAAATTCACCAACCGCTCCTTGGATACCCTATACAAGTTGTTATGAGTCGGAATGACTCAATAGCACTTAGCGACAACAACAATATAGCCACTGGAGTGCTGGTGTGGCCATGTAGGATAATACATTGGACTGCAAGGTCAGTTTGAATGGCAAGGTCGGCAGTTCAAACTCACCAACCACTCCTCGGAAACCCTATACAGGATCTCTATGTGTCAGAACCAACTTGATGGCACTTAACAACAATAACAAGCGGACATGTAGTGATGTGGTAAAAACAACAACAACCCACAAACATGTGAAACTCTTCACTACAGATTAGTACATAAGCACAAGTAAGTCCATGCTTACCTTTCTTACTGAGTACTCTGTTCCTGTCAGGGAGCACAAATTTGAAAAGAGACTTTGATTCAGTAGGAAGGTTTTGTGTAGTTGAGAGAGAGACAAGTCATACCCAGAAGCAGAATCTCTGATGTGAAAAAGTGTGAAATTGTTCAATCTAAATAAACACACTCTTACCAGTGTTATTGGGCAATCTGATACTGTCCATATTTAAACAATGGGACCAACATTCAATTAAGGTATTTCATATTCCATTCAGGATTCTGGCAACTCCAGACCCACAGTCTTGCATGACAGCAATTGGCCAGAGCTGAGGAATAACTGTCCCATTTACATCAAGGTAATGCTCCTTCACCTGCCTGCATTATCACAATCTGCATCACCTGTCTGGTTCCTGTGACATTTGGAAAGACTGAAAGGACTGCTGTCCTTGAGGATGGAGGCAGCATCATACACTGTTTCTCCCTCTATGCCCCTCACCTATTAGTTTCCATGACAACTTATTCCCTTTGCCTGTTGTTACCATTGTTAGTTGCCATCAAGTGGACTCCAACTCATGGTAACCTTTGTGCAACGGAGAGAAACTGCTCCATAGGGTTTTCTAGGCTGTAAACTTAATGGAAGCAGATTCCCAGGTCTTTTCTTCTGTGGTACTGCAGGGTACACTCAAACTGCCAGCCTTTAGGTTAGCAGTCAGACATAAGGCATGCAGGCCACCAGGTGACCTCTTTGCCTGGTAGGTGTACATTATGTATTGCTGGTTTATTGATTAAAATCAATGGCAATCACATCTATTTGAAGTACGCTTACTACTTACTCAGTCTCTTATCCTCTAACACTTTTTCTCAGACTCTGAGTTGCCTGTTTGCTTGATAACGCCTTCTCTTGTTTGGATGGAGTTGCTGATAGCAAGAATTTCCCCAGAGGTGTGACCACAATTTGGCCATCTTTCTTGAGATCAGTGAAGGGAAGAATATGGGCAAACCTGAGGCTGCATGATGCAGCAGTGACTGTAAGGCTCTCAGGAACCATTCTGATGATCTACCATGTCCACCCAGTCTTCATTCATTTTTCAATCAGTCACTCAGACAATAAATATTTACTGGGTAGGTGTCACAACCAAGAGTGAGAATGACAACAATGAGAAAAATAGCATCTCTGCCCTCATGGTCTTCATAGTCTAGGGAACTGTTTTTCCTTACCCTCAAGGATAGAACAGCTACTAAACAGACTTCCTGCCCAACTTCAGGGATATCAGTTTGTTGCAGAGACAACTCAAAAGAAAAGAATATATATATAAATGGTAAAAACATAGATACAAACTGCTTACCTTCTCCAACACTTAAAATTAATCAAATCAAATCAATAATGACCTATCTTTTTAAACCTTTTATTATAAATTGAGTGATAGTTTACATGGGAGAACATCACTTTTACACTCATCCTATTGTATTTTGGTTCATTGTAATAATTACAATTCCCTCCATGCATCATCAGTTAACAGTATTTTTCTCCCTCTGTTTTTTTTTTTTTTTTGTTTTTTTTGGTGTATACAAAACACTCAGGAATATATAATCATTGAAACAACTGAAGGGCACATTCTGAAAGCCTGCCTCCTGGCCACCAGTACACAGTTTTTCTTTTTCTATGACTCTGCAGTCCTCAGCTACTCCATCTCTCCATGCCACCATCTCTGCCTCCATCTCTGGTGTCGCTGATTCTCTGGTTAGGGCCCCATATCCCGCTGATGTTCTTTTCCATTGATGGTCCTAGGGTCCTCTGTTTCTGGAATGTAAGATTAACTATTCCCTCCTTTAGGTTACAAAACTTCTACCTTTACAGTTGTGACAACTGCAATTAGTCATGATAACAATTACTCACTATTGTATCAAAAGAGTCCTATCCCCATCTCCTTTCACCAGACCTATCTAGACAAGATGCAAACTATTCAGTCGGGATTCTACCTTTTGCTGCACACTCTGAAACAAAACTCCCTCTTGAAAATTTGTAAGCTAGACACTTTGTGCCTTTATACTCTCCTCCCACCCTCTCCCCTCCCCCCATTTTAGATACCCAATGTCTACATTGCCTTTCCCTATCAACCCTGTATACCAAGGAGATATGTTTGATCCTTGATGTGAAGACTTCTTCCCTCTTGGTTGGTATTTTGAGCTACTACATCCATAAGCATAGGTCAAGTCATCAAATTACAACAATTTACACTTGCTTACTTTAACAAATTTCTTTATCTTCCTCTAAAGAAATTTGTTATCAAGTCATTGAAGCTAGGTCAAATGGGTACTATCTGCTATTTTGGGTGCTCTTGTGCATCTCCCCCCACTTTATATCAGCTAGGTGCTTCACTCTCAGCTTTAGTCCTCTCTAGCTAGGTTAATGTCCATGGGATCAGGAGTTCCCAAGTCTCCCCAAACTTCAGACCAACCAGCCCTTCTTCTCTCTCTCATTACAAGGTCGACAGGAGTCTATGGAATGTGGTCGAACTCAGCCTATATCTTCATTATTGACTTTCCCCCACTTCCACTCAAATGTAGACAAACACGATCGCCAGCAAGCTTATGTCTGCTTATGTGTTCCCTTTGTATTTCAGTCTTGGAGGGTGGTTTGTCTTGAAGGGACTTGATTGCTTGCCTTGATGGTTCCCTGGCAAACAGCTTGCTTGTTCTTGTAATAGTCAAATAGACTTCCATTTTTTTTTCCTGCTTTCAGGAAGTATTTTCTGTTCCCCTAGCCGCTCTGGGTTGGTCTGCATGTCCTTTCAAGTGAGAATGTCCCACCTCAGAATGTTCTGGATGGGGCTCAGGAGTCCATCTATGATCCTATACACTACAAAGGCTCTGCAAGAAGCCTATTTCATTGAGCAAGTTCTAGTGACCTGCTTTTTTAACTACTGAAATTGGTAAGATAAGAAAAAGAATTACAACATCCCTTGTGGAAAATATGTAGGCTAATGAGCACTCTTCTCTCTTTCCTTGGGACAATAACTTGGCAGTCTTTGAAGAGGGTAAACTTAGCAATGAGTGAAAATCCATGGATTTTTTTTTATTTACTGATATAATTTCTAAGAATTTGTCCTGTGGAAATAAGTATGAATGTGCACAAAAATTTTGTTGTAAGGATATTTATGGAAGAGATGTGATTAATAATGATCAAAACAACGGCCACAAAAGCAATTAACAGGGGTTGAACTCGTTCAGCATACCAGCCAGTACTTTGCCTGTGTCCCTTCCCAAAGATGCAAAACATCCCTTGTGAGAGAGAGGCATGATCATTGGTTGAGGAAAAGATTGTGACTTGCTCACACAGTCATAACTCAAACACAAGTGCGATGGAGATTGAGCTCCTGACTTAGCTATCCTACCATGTTTCTGATGTTTGCAAAAGTGAAAACTTGACAACAGGGTAGAGGCTGCTCATTAGGGTACCTGCTTAATAAATTATAGAACATCCACGCCATAGAATAATAGTCACTCATTTAAAATAGCATGTTGTTATTGTTGTTGTTGTTAAGTGCCTTCGAGTCGGTTCCGACCCATAGCGACCCTGTACAGGGTTTCCGAGGGTGTAAATCCTTATGGGAGTAGAAAGCCTCATCTTTCTCCCGCGGAGCGGCTGGTAGTTTCGAACCACTGACCTTAAGGTTCGCAGCCCAATTCGTAACCACTACGCTACCAGAGCTCCTTATTAGCTGCCCTCTAATTGATTCCAAATCATGGTGGCCCCTTGCACAACAACAAAGCGCTGCTGTCCCGGAACCATCTCCCTGATGGGTTTCAGGTTGGGCCATTGGGTTTTCCTTGATTGATTTTCAGAAATAGATCACTAGCCTTTTTTACCTAAACCACTCTAGTCTGGAAACTCCACTGAATCTTGTTCATCATCATAGCAACACGCATGCCTACTTCGATAGATGAGTGGTGGCTTTGCCTGAAGTGCGTTCACCAGAATTGAACCTAGGTCTCCAGCATGCAAGGTGAGAATTCTTCCACCAAACCCCGCTGCTCCCCCAAAATAACACAGATGAAAATATCTCCTTGGGACATATTGCTTGGGAAGATATTTGAAAGACTACAAAGTGGAGAAAGCTAGTTCTAAAACAGTGCATATATTGAGATCCCATGTGGGTAAGAGAATCAATTTAGAAGCATACATAATCACAGAAACATCCAGAGGCATAGACACCAAGGCTCAATCAGTTACTATCTCTGGGTGGTAAGATGATTTTTTAAAATATACTTTTGTGTTTATTTTTTCAGTTGTTCATTTATTATTTGCCTCATCTGTATTTTTTATTTTTCTAAAATCAGTTATATCATTTATGTAATCACTTTTATGTTTAATTTTAAAAAAATACTGTGGCATTATTGATGTGACTTTGTGGTTCCAAGGCATTACATTACACTTTTGACTCTTGCTTCCCTGTATTAATATTGCTTCCCCTGGGGTGCTATAAAAATCACCCTGTTGAGAGCAGACAGACCTGGGTTTCAAGCCAAGCTTGTCTATTTCCATACCCAGGATGTGACCCGAGGCAGCCCGGCCAGGGAGCAGGGCAAGCTGATCAGGAGAGCCCTTCCAGATCTAACATGCTGTGCACGCCTGTGCATTCATTTTCTCCTTTGGAGACAGCCTGTAACAATTTCCCATCTACAGGAGAAAGATTCACAAATGCAAAATCATTTTGGTCTATAAAAAAGCATGGATAAACACCTGCCTAACCCATTTTAAGAAATAATAACATGACATTTATAAACTGCTTTGCACAGCGCTTATGGATTCCTTCCCTAGAGGCTCTGAGTTTGACTCTTGTTATTCTAGTTATTTACATGCGTGCATTTTGGTAAAGGATTTACAACTGTGATGGAGGAAGCTTGTGGTTTCAAAGTCTTGCTATTATGTTGCTGGTACAAAACTGTGAAGACTAGTTTTTCTGACATAGAAAATGACCCAAGGAAAAAACAAACTAAAGAATGCAAACTTCATTTCAGCTCTATTTTTCTTCCCAGTTATATCTGTGGACAGCAGTCCTTTCTGCAGGCAGCTCGCTGGGATTGCAGCTTTCCTCCAGAGCAGAAGCTTAGAGGAGCTGCAGGACTCACTCACTTTTAAGAAGAATTCTTTTTTCTCTGGGAATGAAGATCTCAAGTTGTGTTTGATAGTCCCTGTTCCTTGAAAAACATCTCTTAAGACAACTGAGTATAGGTTCCCATTTGGAGGGGTTTTCATCTCTGAGAGTGCAACAGAATGCCTCATTTGGGATGCTGCACTGATTGGGTGAGCAGACACACAGTGACAAGCATCCCAATGAATACGCAAGCGCTGTTTGTTTAGTTGCATTTAGAATTTGTGAATTGTGAGGTGGGCTGTTCCAGACCACATGGGAAGATGACAACATAAGATAAGACATGTTCTTTGGATTTCAAGTGTTTCTGCTACACAGGTTTGGTGTTTTTGCTTTATTGAGTCTAATGAACACATCCAAAGGAGTGTCTGTATAGTAAGACCAAAGGAAGAGCCTGGACAATATTAAATATCACAACCTGTGAAAGCTGACTCCTATAAACCCATTGATGCTCAGTCAATTGTGACTCACAGTGGCCTTCTAGGACAGAGAAGAGCTGCCCCACAGGGTTTCCAAGGCTGTAATCTTTATAGAAACCGTCTGCTGCATCTTTCTCCTGCAGAGTGGCTGGTGGGTTCAAATCCCTCACCTTTTGGTTAACAACTGAGTACTTAACCAGTGCACCACCAGAACTCTTTAGTCCTGGTCAAATGCCCACAGAGTGGTGGGTGCTTTGGAACCAGACAGACCTAAATTCACATCTTTCCTCTGCCTCATATTAGGCAATTTGGGATAAATTATTCAACCTGAGCCTCAGAAATCTTGTGGATACCTAATACCCACTTCATTAGGGTTGTAAGATTAATTTTATCAGGGGTCTAGTAAGGTGGCCAACCCAGAGTAGATACTAAATGAAGGCTGTTAATATTACAATGAATACAGCAAAGCATTTAATTACTTTTATGAGCCATTCTTCATTTGTAGTATCATAGGATGTGAAGAAGGATAATAGAAGATGAGTTGTGGGGAAAGATTGGAGGAAAAACAAATTACTGTTAGAATGAACCTTACCTGGGGTTTGCTACTGAAGAACACTGGAAAGAATCAATTGTGGAGTCCACAGGATGCTGTTAAAAGAAAATTTGTGAAAGATAAAAACATAATGTTATATTGCATGTTTTATGGATTCTTCTCTTTGATGTTTCAACTATTTTTGTTTGTTTTAGCATTTTTTTTTCCCTTTCAACTGCAAACCACCAATTGGAAAAAGGTTATAAGGTCCTGAGTTCAATCAGTCTTGTTCTTATTCCATTGTTTTTGTGTTCTCTAAGCTACTAGATTTGATCACTTAATTAATGTATTCATTTATTTAATAATCCATTCTACAAGTATCATTGAACTCTTAGCATGCTCTAGGCAACTCTGCTAGATACGGCATAACTCAAATTTTATGGGGCTTCACAGATATCTCACTTTTCACAAATACAAGGTTGTGACAGTCCTTTGTCATGCAAGTCTGTCGGCACAATTTTTCCAACAGCACATGCTCCCATTGTGCCTCTGCATCACAATCTGGTAATTCCCACAATATTTCATAATTTTATTGCACACCTAATAGATTATAGCAGAGCAAACATAACTTTCACATGGCCTGTAATACCAAAGACTTGTGAGTCATTTTATTGCAATATTCACTTTATTGTGGTGGTTGGGAATTGAACCCACAATATCTCAAAGCCACGCCTATACTAGGCACAAATGCATTTCCTGCCCTTGGGGAACAGACAGACTAATAACCAGTTGCTGGCAAGACAATGTGTGTCAGAGCAGAACTGTGCTTCATAGAACTCTCAACAGCTGGTATTTTGGAAGTACATCACCGGGTTTTTCTTTTGAGATGCCTCTGGGTGGATTTGTGCCTCGAACCTTTAGATTAGCAGTTGAGGTAATAACTGCAAAGTTTCCCTTTCCTTAATCTTTCAAATAAAGACTAACTGCCAAATCCCCCTTTGTTGGTTCAAAGTATAATGAAACATCATGGATGTTATATCACAAGATATCCCTGGTGTTCAGAAGACCTCAGTGAGAAGTCTGTTCTACAACAAAGGGAACAGAAAACATTTCTTAGGAGAAAACTTACTACAAAGGTTGCATGTATGTTTTACCTTCGTATTTTGTTTTTCCAGTCTCTGCTTTTCCCCAGCATCTATCATAGAGTCTTAGACATGCTGTTTCTTGTACTTAATCGAGCTCTTCCAGGTTCATGGAGGGATTTGTTTTTGTAAAGATAACTGATAGCTTCTCTCTCGGAAGTCCAAGTTGGTGAGACCAAGAGCTGTGACCCAAAGAGAGGGAAAAATCCATCAGGACAACGCTTAAGGATTAGCTCTTAAAACTGTAATAGAAGCGAGTGTAGAAGGAAACAGATTAGAGTATGAATACTGGATTTGGTATTTAATATGCTTATGCATATTTCATGAGTGATGGAAACCCTTTGATTCTCAGTGAGTGTGCCTTTAAAATAAAGGAATGCATCCTAGCTTCTAAGGAGCATTCTGGCTGTACTTCTTCCAACACAGATCTATTTGTTCTTCTGGCAGTCCACAGTACTTTTAACACTCTCCTCCAACATTATAACGCAGATGCATCAATTATTCTACAGTCTTCCTTATTCACTGTCCAACTTTCACATGCATATGAGGCTACTGAAAATACCATGCCTTGGGTCAGGTGCACCTTAGTCCAACTCGTAGTGAACTTTATAGGGTTTCCAAGACTATGCATCTTTTCAGGAGCAAAACCTCATTCTGGTAAATTATGATACAACTAGATGAGGAGTCTTGGTGTGGCTCTGTAGGATAAGCCCTAGACTATTAACCACAGGGTTGGTGGTTCGAGCCCACCAGGTGCTCCTCAGAAACCTTATACAGGGTCACTATGAGTCTGAACAGATTTGACAATATTGAAGAACAACAAAAAAGATGACAGTCCATCAAGTAGTCCTTTTGTAAGAACATTTAAGGATAGGAGGACACATAAATGCCAATATTCAAAAAAGCAGGTATGAACAGCATCCAGAATCTTCTGAGGTAGGAAATTTCCCCTTGAAAGGACAAGCAGACCAGCCTGGAGTGACTAGAAGAACAGAAGATACTTCTTGAAAGAAAGCCCAACAGGAAAAATACAAAACAATATAGACTGATTACTATAAGAACAAGCAAGTTGCTCACCCAGGAAACATCAAGTCAAGTGGTCCGGTCCCCTCAGGGAAAACCCCCTTCTAAGACTATGACTCAATGGGAATACACACACTGATCAGTGACCATGTCACCAATAAGGGGAGGTGAGGGAAAAACAGCAATGAAGCTGTGAGCTAAGTCCTACAATGTTCAGTAGACTCTTGTGTACCTGGGTGGAGACCTGGTTGGCCAGCAGTGTGACAAGACCTGGGGACTCTTTGGCCCAGAGTCAGCAACATAGCCATAGAGGACTAGAGTGGAGAGTGAAGTGTCCCGCTGATAAGAAGAGAGGGCATATGCATAAGAACACCCACACTTGCAGATAATACTCACTTGACCAGGCTTCAATGACTGGATGATCAGAGCTCAACTAGAAGAAGAAAGAAGAGGAAAACAAGAGTAATCTGATACAATTTGATGAACTTGACCTACACCTATGGATGCAGTAGCTCAAAAGAGGGAACAAATTTTCACAGTGAGGATCATCCCACCCCCTCCATAAACAGAGTAGACAGAGATGGGCAACTTGAACATTGGCTACCCAAAATGAGGAGGGGGGGGGGGGCTACAAAGGCAAGAAGTGACTGGCTTACAAGCTTTCAAGAGGGAGCCTAGATCCAGAGGGTACAGAGGAAGGTAGAATCTCCACTGAGTAGTATCCAATCTGTCTGGGTGGGGCTGATGAAAGGAGATGGGGATAAGTCCCTTGTGGTACAATGGTGAATAATTATTATCAGGACTGACTGTGAGGGTTGGAATTGTAAAGGCGGACATTTTGTAGCAAAAGGAATGGAGTGATTAACTATGCAGTCCAGGAGCGGAGGTCCTTGGAACCATCAAGGGAGAAGAGCAGACTGTGAGACCCTACCCAGAGAAGCAGTAACGCCAGAGAGGGAGGCAGAGATAATGACGTGGAGAGATGGAGTGGCTGGAAAATCTAGACTCAAAGAAGGAGAGGGGCTGTGTGCTGACTACCGGGGGCAGGGGACAAGCTTGCAGGGTATACCCTTTGGTTGATGATGCATGGAGGGGATTGTAACCATAGCAATGAAGCGATATACGATAGGATGAATGTAAAGCGAATGTTCTCCCATGTAAACGATCACATAATTCACAACAAAACACTTTTAAAAAAAGCAAAAACAAAACAAAACAAAAAAGCAGGTATATAATACCTCATTTTTGTAGAAAACAATTTCCATAAATAAGCACCAAAGGAGAAGAGAATTCTACCAAAAGGTGGGCAGCAGTGAGCTCTGTGTCACACTTGTGGATTTGCGGTTTGACTTCTCCGTACTTTCCAGGTTTTGTTTTTTTTACCACATGGAAGACACAGCTTTTGATAAAATAAGATGAAATTTTAAAATAATGTGTTATATGATTATTTGTATATATGGAAGGGGAAAAACGTGTCACCAAAGTGTTCTTATTTAAACATATCCAAACTCTGGAGAGCTACACAGTAGCGACTAATACTATCTGTGCTGAGAGACCAGTTGTCACCCCATCCCCCCAATCTGTTATAAAATGACATTTTTCCAAAATAGGAAAGGGTTTCAAAATTTTATTAGAAAATGGAACTTTCCATTTTCCAATGAATTAATTTATGGAATTAGTTAATGGAATTTTTCCAAGTATTTTTTACACAGTACAAATACTTTGTTGTTGGATGCTGTTGAGTCGGTTCTGACTCATAGCGATCCTACATGGGTTTTCCAGGGAGCGGCTGATGAGCTTGAACCACTGACCTTGTGGTTCAAACCTACTTGCAGTCCAGCACGTTAACCCACACCAGGAGCAGCAATATTAAATTGTTGTAACAATTTCTAAATGCTTACTCTCAATTCTGATACACTATGTGAATCAGCATGGATAGACAACTAGAGCAGAGAGCTACACCAGGAAATTGGAGTTAAGATTTAGCTCATTCAAATATAACAGTTAATGTTTGTATCCAGTGTGTGTCCTTGGGTCAAGGAACCACATCACACTCAGTGGCCACGCCATTGGCCTTCAGATACTCAGTAAATGAAGAGATGTTGTCCGGGATTATTGTCAAGGCCTGCGTGATTGTGCACACGTGTGTATGGGGGTAGCAGGTGGGGGGACAATGTTCGCACTACTGGAAGGCTAGGGCTAGAAAATACATTGGGCCATGCCCAGCGTTGGAGTTCTTTTCCAGCTACCTCCTCCATGTCATCTTGCTAACTTACTCAACTGAGTGAGCTCTTGGCCCTCTTAGCATTTTGTGACCTTCCTGAGGCACACTCACCAGTTTTGGCTATTTGTCATCTTGGACTTCCCTCTCTCCCCCAAAAATAAATAAAATAAAATGAAGGCATGACACCATTGCCACAATGAGAAAAAGCATGCAAAATCAACTGGCTAACTTTATGAAATTTAGAAGACTCCCATTAAAGGTTAGTTTCCTTCCATCCCTTCCAACAGGTATCCCATGAAGACCAACTGTCCTCCAATCACCTCACAGCTGACTAGCTGTTTCCAGTGGTATCATTCCGAAATGCAAGGCTTAACACTTACATGTTACTGGCCCTTCACTCAATAATAGTTCAATATCAACACCTTTGACGATCACTGCTTTTATCAGCTGGAATTTGGTTTGATTTTAATCTTAGATCCCAATGATAGCTTTTAGAGTTGTGTTTTAGTAAAATCTACCCCTTGGTTATCTATAAATGACACATCTTTTATCCAAGTGCGTTAAGAGGTCAGTCAAAGAAAAGGGCCCAGAGTCATCTAAAGTCATAAAAACTTTGACATTTATACCAATGGTAAATTCTCCTGGTCAAGTCAGATCTATTGGTGGATAGTCCAGATAAGGGAGAAGAACAGAGAAGTGAGGACACAGCATTCTCTGGGAATGAGCTCTGAAGGTGAGAAGGGCAAAGAGGGGACAATGTGCTCCTGAAGTAAGCAGTCAAGCCCTTCTCAGAGTCATATGATAAACTCTCGAGTATATAAACTCACTTGGCTTCTTTCCAATGAGCCAATTTGATAGCTTTAATGCTCGCTACACCTTGAACATATTATTTGTTCAGTGTTAAAAATGGGAGATTGAAGTTTGACAAAGTCATTTGGACTAGCCCAGAATCTCATGCAAAGCAATTGATTCAGAGCTGTTAGCACAGCAAATTTCCCGGTCCATTAAGAGTTTGATATAGTACGTGGCTTCTCCTTGTGATTCTTGCCATCTCAAGCTTCAGACAAACTGCCCTTTCTGGGTCTTTAACCTGTTTCTCTGATTGCTTTTAAAGTGTCTCTCAGGAAAGTTTTCCTCAATTTGGTGCTCACTGTTCCAAGCCCTTTGCTTTTATCCTCTCTCCTTGCTCTGGACTACTATTTCTTTATTCACCACTTTGAGAATGTATATCAAGTGGAAAGGTAATTAAAGTTGTCGTTGATTGACCCTAAGTGATGGCAATCCAAGTTATGTCAGAATAGGCCTGTGCTCCCCAGGGTTTTCAATGACTGAATTTTGGAAGGAGATCGCCAGGTTTTTCTTCTGAGGCATATTTGAGTGGACTTGGGCCTCCAATCTTTAGGCTCACCACCGAGCCAGTTAACTGTCTGCACCACCCAAGGAGTCTTCATCATACGGTGGTGGTGGTGGAGTTGGTGGTGGTGGTGGTGTGTATCTGCCATGGAGTCACTTCTGAGGCTGTAAATCTTTACAGGAGCAGTACGCCTCATCTTTCTCAATGGAGTGGCTGTTAGATTCAAATTGCGGACCTTCCTTCCCATCAGCAGCCCAATTCATAATGCACTACACTACCAGAGCTCCTTTGCACCATATGGAGAGCTCCTAAATTTACTACTCTCCACTCCTCACTCTTTTCCTGGCTGTCTAATCAAACTCTTCTCTCTATTCTTACAATACAGTCTGCGTATTTGCTTTCTTCCACTAAATGACTGTCAAAATATGCAGCTGTTTCCTCAATGTTGTGAAGATTCAGCCCTCTTATCTATCAAAAGAATGAAGAAATCCATTTTATTTCTAAATCTCAAATTCCCATTACTCATGTGGTTAATCCCTAGACATCCTGGGGTTTTTTGTTTTGCTTTGTGTTTTTGAGTTTTGACTCTTCCACTCTCAACTTTTCTTGGCTTGGTCAACCTAGGCTGAGGCAATCACCCTGTTTCCATCATCTGCACTTCACTGTTGCCTGCATTTCACTAGCTGCCTCTCCTGGACAATAGCAATGGGTCCAACAAGAAGCAGCTCACCACCTGCTGGCAGCCAGGCCTTCATGTTGCCAGGGGCATTAGGAGGATTTGCTTAGAGGGTAAGGACTTGTACAGTAAACATTCTATCCCTTACTTCTTAGTCTTCTTGGCCAATTTAATCGAAATCTCCAGCCTGTCTGAGGTAAGAGGAAGAAGATTTGCTGTTCCCCCCCCGCCCCAAGTGTGGTACTGTAGGATAAGCATTTGACTGTTAAACATAAGGTTAGTGGTTCAACCCCATCAGCTACTCATAGGGTCTCTGTGAGTCAGAACTGACCCAACAGCACTTAACAACAACAACAACAACAACAAGCACAAAGGAACTGTTTGGTGTGGTGGATTTTTGTGGTAAGGAATTTTGTGTTCTCCTACACAGAGTCCTGGTGTGGCACTGTGGATTAATGCGTCAGACTGCAAAATCATTTGAACTGCAAGGTCAGTGGTTCAAGCTCACCAGCTGTTCCTTGGAAACCCTATACATGGTCGCTATGGGTCGGAATCGACTCAACAGCACTTAACAACAACAACAACACACTTTTAAAAAAGATATGCTGAAGTCCTAACCCCCAGTACCTGTAAATGCCACCTTGTTTAGAGATAGGGTCTGTAGATGTAATTAGTTAAATAACATGTCATACTGCAGTAGGTTTGGTCTTATTCCAATATGAGTGGAGTCTTTAGGAGCTCTGGTAACGTAGTTGTTATGAAGTGGGCTGCTAACCTCAGGGTCAGCAGTTCGAAACTACCAGCTGTTCCACGGGAGAAAGATGAGGCTTTCTGCTCCCATAAAGATTTACAGCCTCGGAAGCCCTGTACAGGGTCACTATGGGTTGGAACCGACTCCACGGCACATAACAACAATAATAACAACAACTTTATGGAAGAAGAGTCACTAAGGGAGGACAGCACATGAAGGTAGAAGCGGAGACTGAAACTATAATCAAGCCAAGGAGTGCTGAAGCCCACAGGCATCACCAGAAGCTAGGGGAGTAAAGAAGTATTGAACAGATTCTCCCTTGGAGTCATCTATGCGACTGATACCCTGAATTCAGATTCCTAGGTTCCAGAACTGTGAGGTAGCAAATTGTTGCTCTTCCAAGCTGCCCAATTTGTCATCATCTGTTATGACAACCCTGGGAAATGCATACAGGTGCCCAATGGTGTACTGTTGGCTGAGTGACTGTGAGAAAGTTCGCATGCACTTCTGACCTCATCCTCTTGGTCTCTGTTGAAACCTTTTCACTCAGAGATAGAGGCAGGCCACAGCCATGCAACTAGTGGGTGTCTGCTTTGCTCTTTCATTGTAGCCTGAAGACACATATTGTTGTTGTTAAGTGCTATCAAGTCGGTCCGATTTATAGCGACCCTGTATAGGGTTTCTGAGGAATGGCTGATGGGTTTGAACAGCTGACCATGAGGTTCAAACCAATCTTATGGCTGAGTGTTTATCCTACAGTTACACACCAGATAGGTCGATAAATAGAAATATGGGTAGGTTGATAGGTCTGAAGGTCTTTGGTCTGAAGGTGGGAGGGGGGGTGCGCTGTATTGGGAAGCATATGCTAGACTTCTGTCCAACCTGCGTTCTTCAATACTGCTTTACTGGAAGTTACCAGATTTGTTTGTTTGCTTATTTTTACCTTTGTGTTCTTGGTTGTTTACTACGTATCCTTGGTGACTCAGTAGATAAGGGCTTGGCTGCTAACCAAGCAGTTGTCAGTTAGAACCCACCAGTTGTACTGCAGAAGAAAGATGTGGCAATCTGCTTCCATAACAATGGTAGTCTAGGAAACCCTATGATACAGTTCTATTCAGTTCTAGAGGGTTACTGAGTTGGAATCAACTAGACAGAAACAGTTTTGGTTTGGGTTGGATCTATTCATTGGTGTTGCTGCCAGTGAAGGGAAATGATTACCAACTCAAACTGATAAAAACCAGACCACCTATTTCTCTTTATTTTCTGATTATTAAAATTAAATAAAGAAAACAGTAATCATCCAGATTCACAAACTCACACTTTCTTGGGCATTCTCCTACCACTCCAAAGAAACTGAAATGTTAGCCATATTTCACGCTGACTGTGAGTCTAGCAACAGTTTTGTGAAAGGGATGGAGGGTCATGGAGTTAACTGAGAAGGTGACACTGGAAGCAAGACATCTTGTTCAAGGCCAGTCACCCAGTCACTCCTCTGCATGCAGAAGAGCCAACATGATGACTCTAGTCTTGCTTCTGGTACAAGAGGTCTGCCCGTCTCATTGAGTTCACAATATACACAGTGAAATCTACTAAGTCAATGTCATTGGCTCCATATACGAGGCGAGATTTTTATTTAGCTTTGGGAAGAGGCGAGTTGAATCATTCTCCAACTCTAGAAAAGAGGAATTAAAAAGAGACATGAAATGGCTCATGAAGAGAACAGAGGTCTTTCATTGTAGCCTGAAGACAGATATAGCTAAGTCGATAGATAGATAGATGGATAGATAGATAGATAGATAGATAGATAGATAGATAGATAGATAGATAGAGATAGAGAGATAGAGAGATAAAGATATAAGTATTTTTTAAGTCTTTCTCTTTTATTTCTTTAAATCAAGCTGCTCTCTGGTTTTATTTTTCTCTTTTCCCACATTCTATTCATTTCCTTCAACCTGCCAGTGATTGTTCCTTAGTTTGTGTCTATCTGGCTTATTTAAATGCTTCTTCACATCTCCCTAGACAACATTTACATTGTTTGAGTCCGGTTTTCTCAAATTTGAAATAAGACCCTTAATTATTTTATCTCTAAGATCCCCTTCAGTGCAAAATGTGAGTGGAGCAGTGCCATTCATGTGGAGGGGAGCTGGGATTCAGATACTTTGGCTAGCACCTGTGGTCAGCCCCACTCCATTACCCATTTCTCTGCTTATGTATAAAAGGCTTAAGCAGCCTCTTGGGAAAAATATATAAACCCTGCTCAAGAATATAATCTGTGAGGCTTATTTATATACAAATAAGTCTAATAAATTGGGGGGGTTCTGACTGAGATCATACATAGAAAAGATCATCAGGGATCCCCAGGGAACCTGAGAAGAAAATGTGCAACAGTGTAGAGGCCTGGACATTAAAGGAGAGTCATATTCTTCTACTCATTTGGTGGCTGATAGGAGAGTTCATGTGGACTCAGTCACCGTTACCATGCATATAGCCTGGGAGGAAATAATAAGGTGGGAATTGATGACACTATAATGCTTTGCGGCTCACCCAGCATAGCTATTGGACCTCTTCTTTTTAACTAAGTTAAAAACAAAAGTAATCTAGTTTTAAACAGAGGTTATACTAAACCAGCTCTGCTGGCATTAGGCTCCACTGACCTCTTATTCTACCAGCATTTAGGTATGGCAGAGTTCCAGCTCCAAGAACATGGCAGCACAGTAGTGAGAGCCTTGCAAGCAGAGTTATAAACTTGAAGTGAAATCCCTGGGAAATTTTTGACTTTCAGTGATCAAGCAATATCACCAGTCAATTAATGCAAGATTACTGTGGATTAGAGAATATACCTTAGTTCCATTCCTTGCCTTTCCCTTGTTCAGCTTCATACGACATGCAGTCTGTTTCATAGGCTTCTGTATCAATAGGCTGTGGACATTTTGACCAATGACAGGCACTAGCAGGAGCATGGAGGGTGAAAATAGGGCAGAAACCAAGGGATTTTCCCATCCTTTCTCTGGCAGTGGCTAGATTTTTTTTGTGGCTCCAGTTCACACTAGGTAGACCGGCCAAGATTTTTATTTTCACTGGGTAATCCCCACCTTCTTTCTCCCTTTGTCCTTCCAGCCTAGGGGTACATAATATTCAGTATCTCTGAGAAAATTGATCTATTATATCATTTATTGTCTCTTGCACAAGTGGTGGCTAACTCTTATTAAGCCAATTATACTTGAAGTTGATGTCTCATTTGTTCTGTGTTTCTGGACACTGATGTTGACTTGAAATTGAGACATTACAGTCAGTTTTATTGAGGACCTCCTTTCCTCAAACTTGAAGAACAGAAGGAGTCTCAATTTTAAATCTACTTTCTATCTGCTTCTTTCTGATGTTGGACTGGAACTCCACAGATCACATTTATGCTTTACCTGTGGATTCCATGCTTTCTACTGCTAATAGAGGGTGCTAGAGGGGACCACAAGGAGTCCTGGTGTGGTGCTGTAGGATAATGTGTTGTTGTTGTTGTTAAGTGCTGTGGAGTCAATTCCAACCCATAGCGACCCTGTACAGGGTTTCCGAGGCTGTAAATCTTTACGGGAGCAGAAAGCCTCACCTTTCTCCCATGGAACAGCTGGTAGTTTCAAACTGCTGACCTTAAGGTTCGCAGCCTGATTCGTAACCACTACGCTACCAGAGCTCCTAAACTGCAAAGTCAGCAGTTCAAACTCACCAGTCACTCCTTGGAAACCCTATGCTGGATCACTAAGTGTCTGAACCAATTTGATGGCATGTAACAGCAACAGAGGGGACCACAGGCTTGAGCAGAAAGAAAAAGATTTCTTCTCCCTATTTGTCATAACGGCCACCACTCATCTGTCAGTTTGTCATACTATGGTGGCTTGTGAGTTGCTGTGATTCTGAAAGTGATGCCACCGGTCTTTTAAACACCAGCAGAGTCAACCATGGTAGACAGGCTCCAGATGAGCATCCAGACAAAGACAGAATAGGAAGAAAGAGTGATGAACTACTTCCGAATATTTAGTCACTGAAAACCTTATGAATAGCAGAGAAACACTGTCAGATATAGTGCTAGAAAATGAGCCCCTCGGGTTGGAAGGCACTCAAAATGAGACGATGGTAGAGCTGCCTCCTCAAAGCAGAGTTGACCGTGATAATGCAAATGGAGTAAAGCCCGTGGGAGAAAAGCCCACGGGACCTTCATTTGCTGATGGGGCAAAACTCAAAATGAAGAGAAATAGTTGTAAACATCCACTCAAAATCAGAACGTGGAATGTACAAAGTATGAATCTGGAAAAATTAGAAGTTGTCAAAAATGAAATGGAACGTGTAAACATAGTGAGCTGAAATGGACTGGTATTAGCCATTTTGAATCTGACAATGACATGGTTTACTATGCCAGAAATGACAAATTGAAGAGGAATGGTGTTGCATTCATCATCAAAAAGAACATATCCAGATCAGTCATGAGGTTTAATGCTGTCTGTGATAGGATAATATCCATGTGCCTACAGGAAAGTCCAGTTAATACCACTATTATTCAAATTTATGCACCAACCACTAAAGCGAGTAAGGATGAATTAGAAGAATTCTACCTACTCCTTCAATCTGAAATTGATCAATCATGCAATCAAGATGTATTGATCATTAGTTGTGATTGTAATGCAAAGGTTGGGAGCAAAGAGGAAGGATCAGTGGTTGGAAAATATGGCTTTGGTGATATTATGCTGGAGATCGCATGATAGAATTCTGCAAAAACAATGATTTGTTCATTTCAAATACCTTCTTTAGACAGCATAAGAAATGACTGACTATACGCATGGACCTCACCAGATAGAACACATAGAATCAAATTGACTACATCTACAGAAAGAGATGATGGAAAAACCCATATCATCAGTGAAAACAAGGCCAGGGGCAGACTGTGGAATAGACCATCAATTACTCATATGCAAGTTCAAACTGAAACTGAAGAAAATGAAAACAAATCCACCAGAGCCAAAATATGACCTTGAATATATGCCACCTGAATTTGGAGATCATCTGAAGAGCAGATTTGATACATTAAACACAGAAGAGTTGTGGGATGACATCAAGAATATCATACATGAAGAAAGCAAAAAGTCATTGAGAAGACAAGAAAGAAGGAAAAGGTCAAAATGGATGTCAGAAGAGACAATGAAACTTGCTCTCCAGAGATGCTAAAGCAAATGGAAGAAATGAGGAGGTCCAAGAGTTGAACAGGAAATTTCAAAGATCAGCTTGAGAAGATAAAGCCAATTATTACAACTAAATGTGCAAAGATCTGGAATCAGAGAACCAACAAGGAAGAACATGCTCAGCATTTCTCAAGCTGGAGGAACTGAAAAGAAAATTCAAGACTCTACTTCCATTATTGAAAGATTCTCTGGGCAAATTATTGAATGATGCAGATAGCATCAAGAGAAGATGGAAGGAATACACAGAGTAACTGTACCAAAGGGAAATGATTAGTGTTTGGCTGTTTCAAGAGGTAACATATGATCCAGAGCCAATGATAACTGAAGGAGGAAGTCCAAGTTGCATTGAAGGAATTGGCAAAGAACAAGGCTACAGGAATTGATGGAATAAAAATTGAAATATTTCAATAAAGTGAGGTGGCAGAGAAGGCACTCACTCATCTTTGCCAAGAAATTTGGAAGACAACTATCTGGCCAACTGATTGAAAGAGATCCATATTCGTTCCCATTCCAAAGAGAGGTGACCCAAAAGAATGCAGAAATCATCAGACAATCTCTTTGATATCCCATGTGAGTAAAGTTTTCCTAAAGGTAATACAGAAACAACTACAATCATACATTGACAGAGAACTTCCAGAGGTTCTAGCCGGATTCAGAAGAGACCATGGAACGAGGGTTATCATTGCTGATGTCGGATAGATCTTGGCTGAAAGCAGAGAATATCAGAAAGATATTTACCTGTGCTTTATTGACTACACAAAGGCTTTCGATTGTGTGGATCATGACAAGCTATGGACAACATTGCAAAGTATGAGTATTCTAGACCACTTAATTGTGCTCACGAGGAATCTGGACCTGGACCAAGAGGCAGTTGTTCGAATAGAACATGGGAACACTGAATGCTTTAAAAGTAAGAAATGTGTGTGACAAGGTTGTATTCTTTTACCATACTTATTCAACCTGTATGGTGAGCAAATAATCCGAGACGTTGAGTTCTATGAAGGAAAACGTGACATCAGTAAATATTTTAAGTCCTCTTCACTTTCAGCAAGCAAGGTTGTATCTTCTGCATATCGCAGGTTGTTAATGAGGGAGACTCATTAACAACCTGCGATATGCAGAAGATACAACCTTGCTTGCTGAAAGTGAAGAGGACTTAAAATATTTACTGATGAAGTTCAAAGAGCACAGCCTTTGGTATGGATAAGAAAACAAAAATCTTCACCACTGGACCAATAAACAACATTCTTATAAACAGTGAAAAGATTGAAGTTGTCAAGGACTTCATTCTTCTTGAATCAACTATCAACATTCACGGAAGCAGCAGTCAAGAGATCAGATGATGTATCACATTAGGCAAATCTGCTGCACAAGACCTTTTTTAAAGTGTTGAAGAGCAAAGATGTCAGCTTGAGGACTAAGGTACGCCTGACCCAAGCCATGGTATTGCCAATAAGCTCATATGCATGCAAAAGCTGGACAGTGAATAAGGAAGACCGTAGAAGAATTGATGCCTTTGAGTTATGGTATTGGAGGAGAATATTGAAAGTGCCATGGGCTGCCAAAAAGCAACAGATCTGTTTTGGAAGAAGTGCAGCCAGAGTGCTCCTTAGAGGCCACGATGGCCAAACTTCATCTCTCATACTTTGGACATATTGTCAGGGGGGACCAGTCACTGGAAAAGGATATCATGTTTGGTAAGGTGGAGGGTCAAAGAAAAAGAGGAAGACCTCCAACGAGATGGATTGGCCAAGTGACAGCATCGATGAATTCAAGCGTGGCAACCGTAGTGAGGTTGGCCCAGGATCGGGCACTGTTTCGTTTTGCTGTGCATAAGATCGCTATGAGTTGGTACCTATTCGATAGCATCTAACAACAATAACAAGTTGTCAAGAAGACTTAAAATACTTATGGATGAAGATCAAAGCCTACAATCTTCGATATGGATTGCATCTCAATGTAAAGAAAATTAAAATGCTCACAACTGGACCAATAAGTAATACCATGATGAATCCAGAAAAGATTGTTATCAAAGATTTCCGTTTGCTTGGATCCACAATTAACACTCATGGAAGCTCAGTCAATAAATCAAACAACATATTTGATTAGGCGATCTGCTTCAAAAGACCTCTTTAAAGTGTTCAAGGGCAAAGATTTCAGTTTGAGGACTAATGTGAGCCTGACCCAAGCTATTTTCAATAGCCTCATACACATGTGAAAGTTGAATAATGAATAAGGAAAACTGTAGAAGAACCTATGCATTTGAATTATGAAGTTGGAGAAGTATATTGAAAGTACCATGGACTGCCAGAAGAATAAACAAATCTGTATTTGAAGTGCAGCCAGAATGTTCCTTAGAAGCGTGGGTGACAACACTTTCCCACTCATGCTTTGGACATATTATCAGGAGGGACCAATCCCTGGAGAAGGACTTCATGCTAGGTAAAGTGGAGGGTCAGTGAAACAGGAAGACCCCAGTGAGATGGACAGGCACAGTGGCTGCAACAATGGGCTCAGGAGTAACAACCATTGTGAGGACGGCATAGGACGGTGCAGTGTTTCCTTCTGTTGCACATAGAGCCACTAAGAGTCAGAACTGACTCCACCGCAGTAACAACAACATTTGTTTCTTTGGGTTTCTTTTCTGCTCCCTGTTCTTGTGAGCATTACCTTAACAGCGATGGTTCATTAAGTAGCTGCATTTGAATTCAGTTTGCAGTGTTGCCAACACTCACAGAACCAGCCTCACTTCTGGCCCTCAGACCCACCAGCACCAGGTGCCTAGAGCCCCCTCCTAAGAGATCTGGCCCCAGCACTATCTGAGTAGCACCCCACCTCAAAAAGCCCTTCTTCCAAACAACTTAAAGTTGAACAATTCCAGCCTTTTGTTTTTCTCTTTGATTTGATGTTACTTCATGTCACCTTAGATTTCTATTGTTCTCTTTATATCTAATTAACAATTCTTTATAATTAAGTCCCTCTTTTAAAATTACTGGTGAGATTGCTTCCTCCTCACTGGACTCTAACTGATCCCAGGGAATGCTTGGTTTTGTGAACTTTACTTATACCTGATAAGGTTGTGCTTCATATTTAGGGAAAGTACACAGTGCCAAGAAGGAGATGAAGGGTAGGAGGGAACAATGCTCATAGTTAGGGCCAGTCTCAGCTGCCCCAGAACTCAGTTGCATTTTTATTTTAGGTCTTTATACATACAGATTAGCTACTGTTAGAAAGTCTGAAGAAATGTTAAATGCCCAAGAAGAATCTGGAAAATAAGTTGGGTTAGAGAACTTTCCCTTCAATTAAAAAACAAGAACAAAACCCCACAATTTTCAATTGTTTTTAAAATCATCTTTGAGACCTCAAAATTACATAGTGTTTCCAATTTTGATCATCAAGCTCTGATCATTGTTCCATGTTGTTATTGTTGTTAAGTGCTGTCGAGTTGGTTCTGACACATAGCGACCCTGTATAGCGTTTTTGAGGCTTTAAATCTTCTCAGAAGCAGAAAGCCTCATCTTTTTCCTGTGGAGCAACTGGCAGGCAGGAACCATGGACCTTGTGATTTGCACTCAAGAGTCACCCTGCTCCCTTGTTCCATTTACACAGTAGTTATGCACTAGATGGATTGAAGCATGGTCCATTTCACCTCCAGGTCTTTATAGGCTCAAATGATATTTCCATTGTCAAGTTTAAACCCTTCCTGTTTGTTAAATCTTACCTGTCTTCCCCCACAACCATTCCTAGACTCAGTGAGGTGCCCAGCTATGTTCTACAGAGACAGCCCTTACTTGCCATCTTCACTTCTAAAGAGCAATTTGCTTACTACTCCTGGGTAAAGGAAAATACTGTTCATCTGAATGCTACTGTGGCTGAAAAATTACACATTTGGTAAGTGATTCACTATATTAGACAGGCAGAAGTAAGCCTAGTGAATTCATTTTGGAAAAGGCCATCAAATGTTAGCTGCTTGGAATTAAATTAGGGAAATGTCTGACATTCCAGAGCCAATGTTTTGCATTCTTCCATCATCAAGAAAGATTCTATCACTTCCAAAATTAAAATACGTATAGTCTCTGACTCTGGGAAGTTTGCTGGAAGCAATGAGGATGTCCAAAAATGGGTGGTCTGCAACACTGTAGAAAGGACTCACATGGTGGAGAGCAAGAACTGTCATGATCTTTATAGAGAGCAGAAAGGCCGGCCTGCTGTGCTTTTGAGTATTCATTTCTTCAGCAAAGACACCCTCATCCCTTATGTTTACCCTGATGAACCACTAACCAAAGCTGATGGATGGGAAAGGCCTGCATTCTGACTCCAGTACTCCGTCAAGTTTAGATATGCTTTACTTTTCTGCATTTTTGGTGGTTTTGAGTTTATTTCACTCTTTCCCCATCTTTTATCCATGTCTCCACATGACACTTATTGATATCACTGAACTATGGCTGAGTTTGGGCATGTTTCCAAAGAAACTCGGATTTGCTCCTACTATCCCATCCAATAAATTCATCTGGTAAGCATTGGGAGAAGAATTCTGGAAACTCCATCACTAGCAGGCAACTATCACATTTCCTAAGAGAAGAAAAATCTTCAAGCTAGTTTGAACCATATTTCTTGTACTGGAATGGATTTAAGATTTTAAAAATATATTGCACATTTGGGCAAGGACCTTGATTTTCAACATACATCTTTCATGTGTTAAGAACTGATGATGCACATTTTTTCCCCTGAGGGATCTTCTTTTTCTTAAGGCATTAAATTGTCTGTTCAGATGTGTAGAGTATCTACCATTTAGAACGGATGTGCTAATTAGCAGTGACAAAATTTATGTACACAACTTTGAGAAGGAAGAAGATATTAAAATCCTATTTCACTGAGGTGTTTTGTGTTTACAAAAAGGAAAACAAAATAAGTAAAAGTAGACTTCCTTTGTCTAGGTGACAATTTAGAAATGAAAGGCATGCATGTATATCATACAGTACCCATTTAGTCCCACCTTCCCTCCCCCTCTTTTATGACTACATCAGATATTCTACACCAATAGTTCTTAAGTCCCGCCATCCATGAGTCCCTGAGAAAGCTTTTATGGTTAGCCTTTGCCTTGCTCATGACTCTTAATGTTCCTTATCTAAGCTCAACCCAAGGAGCTCTGGTAGAGTCGTGGTTATGAATTGGGCTGTGAACCGCAAGGTCAGCAGTTCGAAACTACCAGCTGTTCCGTGGGAGAACGATGAGGCTTTCTGCTCCTGTAAAGATTTACAGTCTTGGAAACCCTGTACAGGGTCTCTATGGGTCAGAACTGACTCCACGGCACATCACCACCACCAAGCTCAGCCCAGTTCACTTTTTTGTTACCGCCATGAAAACAAACCCCCAAACAAAACAGTTTCTTTCCAGTTGACACCAACTCATGGTGACCCCATGTGTGTCAGAGTGGAACTGTGCTCCAAACGGTTTCCAATGGATGAGGGTTTGCAAGCCTAGTGCCAGGTCTTTCTTCCAAGGTCCCTCCGGGTAGACTTGAACCTCCAACCTTTCATTTAACAGCCCAGTTGTTTGCACCACCCAGGGACTCCACCACCACCAGAAAGTTCAGTAAACACACCATTCTAGTTTATTGTGATCCCTTGCAACATTTCCATTTCCTAACACAGTGGTTCTCATGCTGGGGCCCCTACACCTGCCCTGGCAGCATCGGCATCACCTGGGGACCGGTTAGAAATGCACCTTTTAGAGCGCTACTGTACACCTACAGAGTCAGAAACTCTGGGGTGGTGCCCTCAATCTGTGAGTTAGCAAATCCTGCAGGTGATTTTGATGTCTGCCCTAACTCAAAATATCTTGCCTCATTATTTGAAAATGAGGATCAAAAGATTTCTTTGGCCTTAATCCAAAGTAGTAAACAAAGTAACCACAGAACAAATACTAAGCCCATTCTAATCAATTAGCGCCAGCCCTGAGTTTCGCAAGGTCAGCCAATTAGCAATCATATCACTCCAGGATCACTTTTGAAAGTCAAGTAATCCCCAAATTCACAGCTGAAAATCAGCCAATCTCTAAACATGCTGGCTTCAAAAGGTCTGCCACTCACGGAAATACATGGCTAGGAAACCCATTGTGGAATCAGGGATTGTCTTGTTCGGAGAGAACAAGTTTTTTAAGAATTGTTCACCACTATTTAACAATCAATGCGTTTAGTTTTCTTGTTTCACATACATGTGATTGAGAATTTGTTCCTTCAGCAAATGAGCATTATAGATTTTGAAGAAGTCAACATTTGCATTGAAGAAGCTTACCAATCTTTTTGCTGAAACAATTTTTGAGACATATGACATGCATTGTTCAAGACAATGATAAATCATGGACCAGACAAAAATTTGATTTGATGATCAAAAATAAAAAGGAAAAGATATGTAATACACTTAGTTACTATAAAAAAACAATGGATAGTCACTATATAAAGGTGGTGACGTAGTATCAGGAGGTTGGGGAGGGGAATAATGAAGGTATGGGGATAATGCTGGTGCTAAACCATAATTTTCTATTACAGGAAGCCAGGAAAAGAGAGAGAGATACAAAGTAGAACTAGAAGTAGATAAAAATAAATGCTGTTGTCATCAAGGCCAGCAATCAAGTCCCTTCAGGACAAACCCCCTTCCAAGACAAAAATTCAAAGGGAACACAGGAGCAGGCATGTAAGCTTGCTGGCAACCACATTGGTCTACTGGTGAGTGAAAGAGGAGGAAAGACAGCAATGAAGATATAGGCTGAGTTCGACCACATTCCACAGACTCCCGTTGACCTGGACATGAGAGAGAGAAGAGGAAGGGCTGGTTTGTCCAAAGTGTGTTGGGAGACCTGGGGATTCCTGAGCCCATGAAAAAGGACATGTCACTGAGGGCTACAGCTGAGAGTGAAGCATCCTGCTGATATGTAGTGAGGGGAGATGCACAAGAATGCCCAAACTTGCAGATAGTACCCATTTGACCTAGCCTCAATGGCATGATGATCAGAACTTGACTAAAGGAAAATGAAAAAAAAAAAATTTTTTTTGATAAAGGAAACAAGTGTAAATTGCTACAATTTGATGAACTTGACCTATGCTTATGGATTTAGTAGCTCAAAATACCAACTGAGAAGGAAGAAGTCTTCACATCAAGTATCAATCCTATCCTCTCTGTATACAGGGTTGATAGGGATGGGTAACTTAGACATTGGCTACCTAAAATGAGGGGGGGAATAAAGGCACCAAATGACTGGCTTACAAGGTTTCAAGAGGGAGTTTAGTTTAAGAGTATGCAGGGGCAGGTAGAATCCCCACTGAATAATTTTCATCTTGTCTAGACAGGACTGTTGAAAAGAGATGTAGATAAGAGTCTTATGATTCAATAGTGAGTTAAAGTTACCATGACTAATGCAACTGTCACAACAATAAAAGTAGAAGTTCTGTAACAAAAAGCGGGGAGTAGTTAATCTTACAGTCCAGGAACAGAGGACCCTAGGGCCATCAAAGGAGAAGAGCATGAGTGGAACCTATCCAGAGAAGCAGCAACACCAGAGATGGAGGCAGAGATGAAGACATGGGGAAATAAATCAGCTGAGGACTCTACACTCATGGAAAGAGAGGGATTGAGTGTTGGTGGCCAGGAGGCAGGCTTACAGAATGTGCCCTTTGGTTGTTTAAATTATTATATATTCCTGAGTGTGTTTGTGTACATCTTCCCACCCCCCACCAGAAAAAGAAAAACAGAGGGAATGGAAGCAAATACTGTTGAATGATAATGTACGGAGGAGATTGTAATCATTGCAATGAAACGATGGTGTAAAGCCAATGTTCTCCCATGTAAACTATCACTCAGTTCACAATAATAAACTAATTTAAAAACAAAACAAAAGGAAGAACTCACTGAGCTTTTCTCAAGCTGAGGAAATTGAAGAAAAAAATCACCTCTCAACTTGTTATATTGAAAGATTTCATAGGCAAAATATTGAATGATACAGAAAGCATCAAAAGAAGATGGAAGGAATGCAGTGTGGCACTGTTCCAAAAAGAAATGGTTGAAGTTCAGTCATTTCAAGAAGTAGCATATGATCAACAATTTATGGTACTGAAGGAAAAAGTCTAAGCTTCATTGAAGACACTGAGGAATAACAAGACTCCAAGACTGATGGAATAGAAATTGAAGTCTTTCAAGAAACTGACTCAACACTGGAGGCGCTCACTCAACTATGCCAAAAATTTTGGAAGACAGCTACTGGCCTACAGACTGGAAGAGATCCATGTTTGTACCCTTTCCAAAGAATATTAGAATTATGTTTACTTATTATTTATTGACTATGAAATGACTTTTGACTGTGTGGATCATGGCAAACTATGGATAACATTGCAAAGAATGGGTGACCTAGTGAAATGAAGAAATGTCAAACAATCTCATTAATATAACATGGAAATAAAATTTTGCTGAAGGTAATTTAAAAAACAGTTGCAACAGTACATTGGCAGGGAAAAGTCAAAAGTTCAAGCTGGATTCAGAAGAAGACATGGAACTAGGTGTATCATAACTGACGTCAGATGGATCTTGATTAAAAGCAGAGAATGCTAAAAAATGTTTACTTTTGCTTTCCTGACTATTCAAAGGCTTTCTACTGTGTGGATGATACCAAACTATGGGTAACATAATGAAGAATGGATATTCCAGAGCACTTAATTAATTGTGCTCATGAGAAACCTGTACATAGACCAAAAGACAGTGTCTGAACACAGCAAGGGAATACTGAATGGTTTTAAAATCAGGAAAGGTAT
>NW_006408563.1:1775281-1777133 GCF_000296735.1 Chrysochloris asiatica | reverse complement strand
GAACCAACCTGAGACCACATAGCAATGAGTCCAAAGTTACTCAATGGCACTTAACAGCAACAACAAGAACAATTCATGATGAAATAAAACTTTTTCAATAATGTAAGGAGCTCTGGTACCATAGTGGTGACAAATCAGGCTGCGAACCGCAAAGTCTGCAGTTTGAAACTACCTGCTGCTCCGTGGAAGAAAGATGAGGCGTTTTGCTCCCATAAAGATTTACAGCCTTGGAAACCCTGTATAGGGTCGCTATGAGTCGGAACCGACTCCATGGCACATAACAACAAGTTTCATAGATGAAAAATCTGTAGTTAAAATCATAACTCATAAAACATTTTCATTTTTCCTTTATGATCCAGAATAAGGAAAGGAGATACAAATTTATTCCCACCACTTCTATTAAACATTGTACTGAAGTCCTACCAAGTGCAATAAAAAAGTAAATAAAAATAAACTGAATAGAGATTATAGAGGAAAAAGTGAACATGCTACTATTCACAGACAATAGGATTGTATACACAGAAAGCTCTTTGTGGAATATGCCTATAAAGAACAAACCCTGAAATCCATACTCAAATTATACAAGTCCATTGTATTTCTATATACATTCATGAATGTAGTCACTATTTCCAGTCTCACTCCCACATGTCTTTGTCTTTGTTCGTGTTATTCCCTCTGCCACAAAGAATCTTCTCTTCCTAGTCTATATAAGAAATGATCTTATAAGGTTTACAATTTCTTTTCTTTCTTTTTTTTTGCAATTTTTTTCTTACCACCATCACCATTCTCAGAATTATTTATTCTTTGGATTGTACTGATATTATTTAGATCCTGTCTCTTCTGACAGAAGTTGATCCTTATTTCTCCAGCATCTTATAGTATAGGATATGTGTTCAACAAATGTCTTGTGAAGTGCATTAAAATTTAATTGATGTCCATTTTGACAGCATTTATTTATTTATTTTTCGCTGTAGAATTAATTTTAATCAATTTTTAGAAAACACGATTGCATCGTTTCCAACATTATCTCCTTGCTTTTCAATACACTTTGTCCATCTGTCAACAAGCTTTCATATCCCCTTTTTGTTTTGTTTTGTTTTGTTTTGATCGTGAACTGAGTGATAGTTTACATGGGAAAACATCGGTTTTACACTCATCGTTTCATTACAAGGATTACAATCCCCTCCATGTATCATAGTTCAACAATATTTACTTCTATTCCCTCTGTTTTTGTTTGTGTGTGTGTGTAGGGCGTGGCTGTATACAAAAACACTCAGGAATATATAATCACTTAAACAGCCCAAGGACACATTCTGCAAGCCTGCCTCCTGGCCACCAGCACTCAGTCCCTCTATTTCTATGAGTCTAGAGTCCTCAGCTGCCATGTCCTCATCTCTGCATCCATCTCTGGTGTCGCTGCTTCTCTGGATAGGTTCCCACGTTCTGCTCATGCTCTTCTCCCTTGATGGCCCTAGGGTCTCCTTTTGGTTTTTAAACTCCAGCTCTTTGTACTTTTATATAATGCTTTACTTTGTCTTTTAGAGTTGTCTTTTGAAATTGTCTGTTCGACTCTTTACTTTTTCATTTATTCCAGTTGCTTTAGCTTCTCTGTGTACAAGAACAAGTTTCAGAGACTCGTCTGACATCCACTTTGGTCATTTCCTTTTTTCCTCTCTTTGAAATGATATTTGATTTCTTTATGTATGGTGTTCTTGATGTCATCCCACAACTATTCTCATCTTCACTCATTAGTGTCTAATGCATTAAATCTTTTCTTGAGATGGTCTCTAAATTCAGTTGGGATATATTCACAGTCATATGTTTGCTCTTGTGGACTTGCTTTAATTTTCTT
>NW_006408563.1:1765994-1773026 GCF_000296735.1 Chrysochloris asiatica | reverse complement strand
TATGGACTTGGTGATAGAAATGATGCTGGAGAATGCATGATAGAATTCTGCAAAACCAATGATTTGTTCATTTCAAATACTTTCTTTAGATAGCATAAGAGACAACTATACACATGGACCTCAGCAGATGGAGAACATAGAATCAAATTGACTACATCTACAGAATGAGACGATGGAAAAGCTCCATATCATCAGTGAAAAAAAGACCAGGGGCAGACTGTGGAGCAGACCATCAATTATTCATATGCAAATTAAAACTGAAGCTAAAGAAAATTAAAACAAGTCCATGAAAGCCAAAATATGACCTTCAATATATCACACCTGAATTTAGAGATCATCTGAAGAACAAATTTGATACATTAAACACTAAAGCCTGAAGACCAGAAGAGTTGTGGGATAACATCAAGAATATCATACAGGAAGAAAGCAAAAAATCATTGAAAAGACAAGAAAGAAGGAAAAGGTCAAAATGGATGTCAGAAGAGACACTGAAACTTGCTCTCCAGTGTAGAGATGCTAAAGCAATTGGAAGAAATGTGGAGGTACAAGAGCCAAACAGAAAATTTCAAAGATCAGCTCAAGAAGATAAAGCCAATTCTTACAACAAAATGTGCAAAGATCTGGAATCAGAAAACCAAAAAAGAAGAACATGCTGAGCATTTCTGAAGCTGGGAGAACTGAAGAAAAAATTCAAGCCTCGACTTTCGTTATTGAAAGATTCTCTGAGCAAATTATTAAATGCTGCAGAAAGCATCAAGATAAGATGGAAGGAATACACAGAGTCACTGTACCAAAAGGAAATGGTTAATGTTCAACTGTTTCAGGAGATAGTATGTGATCAAAAGCCAATGATACTGAAGGAGGAAATCCAAGGTGCATTGAAGGAATTGGCAAAGAAAAAGGCACCAGGAATTGATGGAATACAAATTGAAATCTTTCAAGAAAGTGAGGTGGCACAGAAGGCACTCACTCATCTCTGCCAAGAAATATGGAAGACAACTATCTGGCTGATTGATTGGGAGAATTCCATATTTGTGCCCATTCCAAAGAGAGGTGACCCAAAGAATGTGGAAATCATCAAACAATCTCTTTGATATCCCATGTGAGTAAAGTTTTGCTAAAGATAATACAGAAATGGCTACAATCATACATTGACAGAGAACTTTCAGAGGTTCAGGCCAGATTCAGAAGAGGCCATGGAATGAGGGATAAAATTACTGATGTCCAATGGATCTTGGCTGAAAGCAGAGAATATCAGAAAGATGTTTACTTGTGCTTTATTGATTGTGTGGACAACATTGCGAAGTATCAGTATTCCAGAACACTTAAGTGTGCTCATGAGGGATCTTTACCTGGACCAAGAAGCAGTTGTTTGAACAGAACATGGGAACACTGAATGTTTTAAAATTAAAAAAGGTGTGCGACAAAGTTATATTCTTTCACCATATTTATTCAACCTGTATGCTAAGCAAATAGTCCAAGAAGCTGGGTTCTATGAAGAAAAATGTGGCATCAGGATTGGAGGAAGACTCGTTAACAACCTACAATATGCAGATGATACAACCTTGTTTGCTGAAAGTGAAGAGGACTTAAAACATTTACTGATGAAGTTCAAAGAGCACAGCCTTTGGTATGGATCACATCTCAATGTAAAGAAAACAAAAATCCTTACCACTGGACCAACAAACAACATTCTTATCAATGGAGAAAATATTGAAGCTGTCAAGGACTTCATTCTTCTTGGATCAACTATCAACACTCATGGAAGCAGCAGTCAAGAAATCAAATGGTGTATTATTGCATTAGGCAAATCTGCTGTACAAGACCTTTTTAAAGTGTTCAGCAAAGATGTCAGCTTGAGAACTAAAGTGCGCCTCATCAAAGCCATGGTATTTTAATAACCTCATATGCATGCGAAAGCTGGTCAGTGAATAAGGATGACTGTAGAAGAATTGATGCTTTTGAGTTATGGTGTTGGAGGAGAATATTGAAAGTGCCATGGGCTGCCAAAAGAACCAACAGATCTGTGTTGGAAGAAGTATAGCCAGAGTGCTCCTTGGAGGCCAAGATGGCCAAACTTCATCTCTCATACTTCAGACATATTGTCATGGGGGACCAGTCACTGGAGAAGGATATCATGTTTGGTAAGGTGGAAGGTCAGAGAAAAAGAGGGAGACCCCTGGTGAGATGGATTGGCAAAATGGCAGCATCAGTGGGCTCAAGCATGGCAACATTAGTGAGGTTGGCCCAAGATCAGGCAGTGTTTCGTTCTGCTGTGCATAAGGTTTCTACAAGTCGGTATCAACTTGATGGCACCTAACAACAACAACATAGAGCAGTGGGATCAAGAGAGAAGATCTGAATCCAGAAGGAAGGTGCTCCAGATACAGATAAATTTTCATTGTGGACTGGATTTTCCAGTGGTTGACCAATGAGTACAGAGGTTGTATCATCTGCTGAGACATGAATAAGACAAGAGTGGGGAGAGGCAATGATGAGAGTCATGAAGATTTGACCATCCAGTTGGAAGAATGGAGTTAGGTTGCCTAAACCACTATATAAAGTAATTAGAGTGGTCCCTTGAAGTGGAAGACCATGAATTTGAAGTGTCATAGCCTCCTCAGATCCCTAAAGTGTCCTTCTTTGGGCTTCCATGGCATTCTGTGTTTCTACCCCAATAGTGTTCATCAAACTATGTGTAATTTTTGAAACCCCTATTCAACTTTATACTTGCAGAAAGAAACAACTGTCTTGCATCTATTGCTTCCTTCCTCTGAATCTAGTACAGCTTCTTCTACTGCTTAGTAGGTTTCTTGTGCTTGTTGTTGTTAAGTGCTATTGAGTTAGCTCTGACACACTGTGACCCTGTATAGGGTTTCCAGTGGAATCCTGGGGTGGCACTATGGGTTAATGAGCCATATTGCAAAGCCATTTGAATTGCAAGGTCGGCGGTTCAAGCTTATCTGCTGCTCCTCGAAACCCTATACAGAGTCACTATGGGTTGGAACCGACTTGATGACACTTAACAACAATAACAACATAGGGCGTCCAAGGAGTGGCTGGTGGTTTGATTGCCAACTTTGCAATTATCGGTTCCACAGTGCCATACCAGGTGTCCAATAAGTACTGGAAAAAATCTGCATATGAATATAGAGATTTTCCTAAGAACTCTCAGAAGCAAGGGTAGAGAAGCAAAAGGGTTAGAAGGAGTAAATGAACCAATGGTCTTAGAAGGCTGCAATGTGGGTGTAGCAGATGGTGAAGATGTTAAGGATGCTGGCAAGAGCCTTGATGCTCTCTGAGGTCTGGATTAGATAGAATTTGAGAGGTGACAAAGGTCGGGGAGAGGCCATGGGGAGTGGAGTGCTGATGGGAATCACGAGGGTTGAGGTAGGGCTGGGAGGTAAACTTGGCAGGCCTAAATCTGCTCCAGATCTTTAAATCTACTTCCCAGTCTGCATTCTTCACGATCCAGTGGGACCCTCCCATCATCAAGGATAAGGAAGTGGGGATATATTAAACAACAAATAGAGTCCATTTGGAAAAACAGTATTTGTGAGTGGGAGAAGGGAACAGACATTAGAACTTGATTTTTAAGTGGCAATATTGACATTACATCTCGACAGGTAACTCTTCTTGAAAATAATTGCAATGAAAACTGCACAGTCATGAAGGTAAAATTTGAAGCTCTGTAGGATAATCACTGTACTGCTAATTGCAAGACTGGCAGTTCAAATCCACCAGCCACTCTTTGAAAACCTGATACAGACTCTCTATGAGTCGAAACTGACTCAATGCCACACAACATTATCTTGGTTTTGAAAGAAAGGCAATATTCAAGTAATCTTTGTAAGCCTTGATTCTAGCACATGGAATATAAACAGACCCCAAGACTTGAGAGTTCATTTATTTTATTAATAATTTGAAATTACTTCCATAGACCCACGACTCATCTGTCAGTTTGCCAGGAGATGCTGAAACTTGCTCTTAAACATAGAGAAGTTAAAGGAATTGGTAGAAATGAGAGAATAAAAGAGTTGAACAGAAAATTTCAAAGGACAGCTCAAGAAGACAAAGTCAAGTATTATAATTAAATGTGCAAAGACCTGGAGTTAAGAGCCCAAAAGGGAAGAACACGCTAATAATTTCTCAAGCTGAAAGAATTAAAGAAAAAAAATGTAAGCCTTAGTTTGCAACAGTGAAGGATCCCATACATAGACAAAATATTGAATGATGCAGGAAAGCTTAAAAAAAAAAAAAAGGGGATGAATACACAGAATCATTGTACTAAAAAGAACTGGTCCATGTTCAACCATTTTAAGAGGTAACATGATGATGAAGGAAGAAGTTCAAGCTGCACTGAAGGCATTGGCAAAGAACAAGGATCCAGAAATAGATAGAAAACAAACTTGAAACCTTTCAACAAACTAAACTGATACAAGCATTGGAGATGCTCACTCATCTTGCCAAGAACTTTGGAAGACAGCTACCTGGCCAAGTGATTGAAAGAGATCCATATATGTGTTCATTCTAAAGAAACATGATTCTACAGAGTAAGGAAATCATTGAACAATATCATTAATATCATATACAAGTAAAATTTTGATAAAGATAATTTAAAAAGGGTTTCTGGAATTGCCAGAAATTCAAGCTGGATTCAGAAGAGGATGTGAAACAAAGAGTGTTATTGCTGATGTCAGATGGCTCTTGGATGAACAACCAGAGAGTACCAGTAAAATGTTTATTTGTGTTTTACTGACTATGCAAACGTATTTGACTATGTGGATCATCACCAACTATAGATAACATTGCAAAAAATGGGAATTCCAGAACATTTGATTGTGTTCTTGAGAGATCTGTATGTAAACCAAGAGGCAGTCAATCTAAAAGAACAAAGGGATGCTCAATGTTTTAAAATTAGGAAAGATGTATGGCAGATTGTATCTTTCACCATATTTATTCAATATGTATGCTGAATAAATATTCCTGAGAAGCTTAAACATATGAAGAAGAATGTGGCATTAGAAATGGAGGAAGATTCATTAGCAATCTGCATGTACAGGTGACACAATCTTAAGAAGAAGACCTGAAGTACTTATTGGTGAAGAGCATAGGATTGCACCTCAGTGTAATGAAAACAAAAATTCCTCACAAGTGGACCAATAAATAACATCATGATAAATGTAAAAAGATTGAAGTTATCAAAGATTTCATTTTACTTGGATCCACAATCAACACTCATGGGAGTAGCACTCAAGAAATCAAATGACATATTTCATTAAGAAAATCTGCTGCAAAAGACCTCTTAAAAGTGTTAAAGAGCTAACATGTCACTGTGAGACCTAAAGTGCACCAGACCCATGCCATGGTATTTACAATTACCTCATATGTATGGACAGTGAATAACAAAGATCATAGAAGAGTTGATACATTTGAATTATTGTATTGGTAAAGAAATTGAAAGTACCATGAACTCCCAGATCTGCCTTAAAGAAATGCAGCCAGAATGTTTCTTAGAGGCAAGCTTGGCTAGACCTTATCTCATGTACTTTGGACATGTTATCACGAAGGACCAGTCACTGGAAAAGGACAATATGCTTGGTAAAGTAGAGGGTCAACAAAAAAGAAAAAGACCCCCAATGAAATAGATTGACTCAGTAAGTGCAACAGTGGGCTCAAACAACAAAAATGTGTGTGCATGGCAAAGGACTCAACAGTGTTTTGTTCTGTTGTGCATAGGGTTGCTATGAGTTGAAACTGACTTGTTAGAAATGAACAACAGCAACAACAATTTCCATAGACATCACAATGAGTTAAATTTACATAACTCTGCTAATGATCTTTTTAAAGTAATGGAAAATTTCTTTTCATTTTGCAGATATTCTATTTAGATAACTCCAGGAAGAAGGCAAATAAAGAAGATTTACATGTGTGTGAGAACTTCATGAGTGAGGAATCTTCATTGGCTTAGGAGGGCTACATTAAGAACTGATGCTTTCTGGGATAATCAAACTACCCAACACTCTAACAAACAGGCGCTGAACATCTACTCTGTGAAATACACTGAAAAAGGGAAAATAAGTATTTTCCCTGCTTCCAGAAGTTTTCAGTCAGACATAGAATAAGGAGAACTATACTCTGGTAGTGTAGTGGTTACAAATTGGACTACGAACTACAAGGTTAGCAGTTAGAAACTACCAGCTGCTCCGTGGGAGAAAGATGAGGCTTTCTGCTCCTGTGAAGATTTACAGCCTCGGAAACCCTGTACAGGGTCACTATGAGTTGGAACCGACTCCACGGCACATAACCACCACCACCACCACCACCACCACCACCATACTTATAGTTGGAGTCCTGGTATGGCGCTGTGGGCCAATGTGTCAGGCTGCAAAGTCTTTTGAATAGCAAGGTCAGCAGTTCAAGCTCACCAGCTGCTCCTTGGAAACCCTATACAGGGTCACTATGGGTCGGAATCGACTTGATGGCACTTAACAACAACAACAACATACTTATAGTTGGAGGTAGCATAGCTACATAATAGACTAGTTGTTGTTGTTGTTGTTAATAAAACATTAAAAAAATATGTATCCTGGTACTGGTATAACAAAAGATACATAGGTCAATGGAACAGAATTGAGAACCAGACGTAACTCCATCCACATTCAGTCAGATGATCTTTGACAAATGGCCTAAATGTATTAAATGGGGAAAAGATAGTCTCTTCAACAAATGGTGCTGATGAAATTGGAAATACATTTTGCAGAAAAATAAAACAAAATCCATATCTCATATCACATATAAAATCAAACTCAGTGAGGATTAAAGACAAAAATGCAAAAACTAGAACTGTAAAGATCATCAATGCAAAAATAGGGATAAACTTAGGGGCTCAAATACAGGGCATAAACACACTGTCAAACAAGTAAAAACATACAAACAGTAGGGGACAAAATAGATGACTGGACCCTCCTAAAAATTCAACACATATGAGCATAAAAAGAGTCAAAAGAGAGTCCACAGACTGGAAAAAAA
>NW_006408563.1:1738667-1764463 GCF_000296735.1 Chrysochloris asiatica | reverse complement strand
GACAGTGTTCTAGGTAGCTACATGGACAAATATAGGCTAAATAAGTATGGGAAAAATTACAAAGCAGAGTGAGAGTTGTGTGCAATTGAGTTGGTTCTGACTCATAGCAACCCTGTATTAGGTCTTTAAACCTATAATAGCTTTAAACATTTGCAGTAGCATGAAACCTCAGCTTTCTTCCACAGAGCGGCTGGTGGGCTTGAACCACCAACCTTATGTTTTACAATTCAATGAGTATCTTATGAAGCTACCATGCTCCCCAGAGTGGGAGTATACTCACAAATAAGTAAGGATTTAAAAGAAGGTATTCGTACATGGGTATTTACCTTTGCTGCAAACATAGCTATGAATGTGATGGAACATGGAGGGAGTAAAATGAAGAAAATTTCTTTGGTATTATCAAACATCTAATGCAATGAATTCCTGGGCCTCGAGAATCAGGACCATTGTCTCAGGGGACAGTCTGATCAATTGCGTCCATAAAGACAGTATTCTACATCCTTCTTTGGTGAGTACCTACTGTGATCTTAAAAGTTCATGAGTGGTCATCTAATGAGTAAACATTGGTCCTTTCACATGTAGAAGAAAGGAGAATGATGAAACTGAAGATGCTTGGAATCAAGTTCAATGAAACAATGGAGCAGGTGAACATCAGTCACCATGACGCTGAGACCAGAAGAACTAGACCATGTCCGGCTTCCACTACCAACTGCTCTCAAAAGGATCACACTAGAAGGTCTAGGATAGAGTGGGAGAAAATGTGGGACAAAACTAAAAATTATTTTTTAAAAAGACCAAGCTTACTGGTCATAAAGAAATTGGAGGAACCTGAGACTATGACCCTTAAACACCCTTTAGGTCTAGGATAGAACTCACCCTCATGGCTCAATATCCAGCCAAGCAGTAGTAGGTAAATGAGGGGAACAACACTAGTAAGGTATGCTCATCATGGAATGGTCAATCACTCATTTTAGATCAAAAGGGAAACATTTTCCTAAGGATAAAGTTTTGAAGGGATGGAAAGGAGAGTGGGATGGGAATAGGAACCACGTGAAGGAAGCAGAATAGGGAATTGCAATCGCTGAGATGAAACAAAGTATAGGATTTGTTGAATGCAAAACTGATGATCTTCTTTGTAAAATTTCACTTAATTCACAATAAAAAAGTTAAAAAAAAAAAAAAAGAAGAAGACTGAACATAGGAATCCAGAGATATCAATATGTAATAAAGACAATCATAAAGAAATTAGTAAATATGTAACTTGGGTGCAGGGGAAGCAATATATGATAAGCAGAAGACTGGCAAAGAATGATAAAGGCAGGGAAAGATGCTGGGAGGAGAGTGAGAATTAAAGGTAAGAAAGTTAAATACTCGTTTAAGTACAATCCTGCAATAATGCAGTAGATGCATGAACAGACACGAAGGCTGAACAGGTATGGGAGGGAGACGGGAGTAAGTATCCTCTGAAAGATTCATAGGTTTGCCAGAGGACATTTGTCTATGGTTATTTACCCTTGCTGCCTATACGTAAAGTTATGAAAACTTGTTAGACATAACCAACCCCCCTAAGGGACTCAATTGCTAGGCCTAGGAGATACCATGGTCAATTGGCATAACATAGGCCATAAAGACAATGCTCTACATCCTTCTTTGGTGAGTAGCAGCTGAGGTCTTAAAAACTCTTGAGTAACTCTCTAAGATGCAACTATTGGTCTCTCCCCATCTGGAGGAAAGAAGGGGCATGATGATTGAAGATGCATGGTCAAAATTAGTCCAGTGGACTAATGGACCACGTGAACGTGGCCTCCACCACCCTGAGGCCTGTTGAACAAATGTTTTACACATCTCTGCTTCCATCATATTAGCTACTCTTTCATTAATAAAACGAGCAGGCAGGTGAGGTAGGAGACTTGTAGGAATCCTGTTCAACTTTTGATAAAGTAATTATAAACATACTAATTTTACCTTGGGGAGGGCAATTATCCTCAGGAAATAAACCTTAGATGCTTATACATCAATCATAAAATTAGTGTATTTCTAAATGAGTAAAGTAGACAATATGGGCTTTGTTGTTTTTGCTGTTGTTATTAAATGCTGTCAAGTCATGTTGTTGTTGTTAAGTGCCGTGGAGTTGGTTCCGACCCATAGCGACCCTGAACAGGGTTTCCAAGGCTATAAGTCTTTATGGGAGCAGAAAGCCTCCTCTTTCTCCCGCGGAGCAGCTGGTAGTTTCAAGTCATAGTGAGCCTAAATACGGTTTCCGAGGCTATAAATCTTTGAGGGAACAGAAAATCTCAGCCTTCTACCAAAGAGTGGCTTGTGGACTTGAACCTCCAATCTTGTAGTTCTAAATCTACCATGCTCCCAAGAGGGTTTTATGTAGCTAAATTACTGCTAAAATCCATATTGTTTTTAAGAACCAACAGGCCATAGTCTATTATTGTTGTTATTGTTAAGGGGACTTTAAAAGTTCATGGACAAACAGAATGAAAAGATGATGGAATTTTTCCATGAACATTTGGAAGCCCCCTCATGACAGCCAAGAAAAGCCCATGGAGCCGTTCTTCTCTGTAACACATGTGGTCGCCATGAATCAGAACTGACTCAATACCAACAGGCTTTTACTACCCATACATATGTAGTTCTTTGAGCTTTTCTTTGAACTGGTCGTAGCATCTTGTTGAGCCCTCATTAATTAATGCATCAAACAGCATTTGAACAAGTTTGTTTTATATGAGAGTCACGATTGTGCATTTTTAAAAAATCATCCTTTCGTAGTGTATAGTGTAGGGTGTCTTTAGCGCTGTACTGGAGGTACGGGCGATATGCCAATTGATATACATGAAACAGCTGTACATTGCACATCAAAGAATGGGGAAAGTAAGTAAATTTTATGATAGAGGCTTCAAGTTGCTATCAAATTTCAAAGGAAAAGGAGATCAGGGTTGGAAAGCAAAAAGGCCTCCGAAAAAAGATAAAACTTCACAGGTAGGGTTTTAGAAAACCAATGCATATGATATAGAGTTTGCCTTTTGGGTTAGGGGTATGTGCTCAATCTGATAGAAATTACCGAAACAAGCCTGTCTGTTCAGAGATATTCTTTACTGACTGGATAGGAAAGGTAATAATAAAGGCTAAAATGTATTTGACATCGATGACAAACCAGCAATGGGTGCCAGAGATTCTCAAACCTGCACATTAGAATACACAATAAAAACCTGCCCAATAGGAAACGAATACACATTGATACCTGGGCTCCTTTCACCTAAATTAAAATTTAGTTAACCTTGCAAAGAGGGTACTACAGAAAGCTCTCCAGATGATGCTAAAACAAAACCAGCTTAGCAAACTACTGGGCAAGCTGCTTTGCAGGTGTTCTTGATTTAATTGAACCCTCACAGTAACCCTGGGAGAAAGGTATTTTCACCTTGCTTTGCAGATGTCAAGAAATGCCTAGAGAAACGAAATGATTTGCTTAGAGGGACTTTTGAGACTTTCTGGTAATAGAATACAAATGAGGAACTGTTTCATTAGGAGTGGGTGATCTGTGTATACCTGTTACATCTTGCTATTACATTATGTACGCATTAAACAGAATTTACTCATTTAGCAAATACATACTAAGAACCTACTGTGTGCCACACTGTGTTTTAATGACTGGAAATAAATGTGACCGCAAAAACAGAGTCTTTACCCTCATGAAGGGAACAAAAGATCTAGTTAGTCTGATAGCACATATAGTAGTAACATGTCACTCTACTAGGGTAGTAAGGGAATGGAAAACAATGGAGTTAATGCCAACTCATGGTTACGCCATGTGTGTCATATGCTTGATAGAGTTTTCAATAGCTGATTTTTTCAGATGTATATCACCAGGACTTTCTTCTAAGGCCCCTTTGGGTGGACTTCCAATCTTTCATTTGGCAGCTAAGCACCAACAAGGGAGGTCAGTATAAGCCAATATTGTTATTTGTTGATCCCAATTTATGCTGATCCCCATACGTACAGAGTAGAACTGCTGATAGGGTTTTCAAGGTTGTGATCTTTCAAAAGCAGAACTCCACTATTGTCTTCTGAGTTGTCTCTGGGCAGGTTTGGACCACCAACCTTTCAACTAGTAGATGAGAACTTAACTGCATCACCCAGAGACTACCAGGGAAGCCAACTGAACCCAAATTATACAATTAGCTACAAAAATAATAAAACATAAATTATCTGGGAAGTCTTGCTAAAAATGGAGAGTCCAATTCAGTAAGTATGGTGAGGGCTGTGTGTACTTCTGGTATGACTTCTACTACCTAAAGGTAGTTTATGTATTACATCCATGATTAGAACATAATAATAGCTGTAAACTTCCTTTATAAAGCTATGTTGTTGTCATTGTTAAGTGCCATGCAGTCAGTTTTGACTTACAGAGATCCTGTATAGGGCTCTCAAGGGGTGATTGGTGGGTTTGAACTGCCACATCGGGACTTCCTATGTTGTTGCTGTTGTTAGGTGCCATCAAGTCAGTACTGACTCATAGCAACCTTATGCACAGCAGAACAAAACACTGCTCGATCCTGGGCCAACCTCACAATTGTTGCCAAGCTTGAGCCTATTGATGCTGCCACTTTGCCAATCCATCTCACCAGGGGTCTTCCTTTTTTTCTCTGACCCTCCACCCTATCAAATATGATATCCTTCTCTAGCGACTAGTCCCTCCTGACATTATGTCTTAAGTTTTAGAGATGAAATTTGGCCATCCTGGACTCCAAGGAGCACTTTGGCTGCACTTCTTCCAACATAGATCTGTTGGTTCTTTTGGCAGCCCATGGCACTTTCAATATTCTCCTCCAACACCATAACTCAAAAGCATCAATTTTATGATTGATTCATTATATTCACATCCAGCTTTCACATGAATATGAGGTTATTGAAAATACCATGGCTTGGGTCAGGAGCACCTTCCTTAGTCCTCAAGCTGACATCTTTGCTCTTCAACACTTTAAAAATGTCTTGTGCAGCAGATTTGCCGAATGCAATACATCGTTTGATCTCTTGACTGCTGCATCCACAAGTGTTGATAGTTGATCCAAGAAGAATGAACTCCTTGACAACTTCAACCTTTTCTCTGTTAATAAGAATGTTGTTTATTGGTCCAGTGGTGAGGATTTTTGTTTTCTTGACATTGAGATGCAATCCATACAGAAGGCTGTGCTTTTTGATCTTCATCAGTAAATATTTTAAGTCTTCCTCACTTCCTATAGCTTACTTTAAATTTCAAAAGACTTCCCATTAGAGTAGCATAACATTATGTGAGGGAGTTAAGGAAACATAATGAAAGTTCTTTTAGGCTGGGGTCTCCAGAGAGGCAAAACCAGTGAAACTTATATATGTAAATATAAAGAGAATGATATATCAAGGAAATGGCTCACTCAGTTGTAGAGGTGGGAGATTCCCAAGTCCAGGTCCGATGAACCAAAACCAGCAGGTCAGATGGCAGGCAGGCAGGACCAGCAGATAGGAAGGCTGGCTGCTGATGTCTCCCAGGTTGTTGTTGTTGTTGTCAGGTGCCATAGAGTCGGAACCGACTCATAGCGACCCCATGCACAGCAGAACGAAACAATGCCCGATCCTGGGCCAATCTCACTACCGCTGCCACACTTGAGTCCATCAATGATGCCACCTGGCTGATCCATCTCGTTGGGGGTCTTCCTCTTTTTCTCTGACCTTCCACCCTACGCAGCATGACATCCTTCTCCAGCGATTGTTTCCTCCGGACAATATGTCCAAAGTAGGAGAGACGAAGCTTAGCCATCCTGGCCTCCAAGGAGTACTCTGGCTGCACTTCCTCCAAAACAGATCTATTGGTTCTTTTGGCAGTCCATGGCACTTTCAGTATTCTCCTCCAACACCACAACTCAAAGGCATCAATTCTTCTATGATCTTCCTTATTCACTGTCCAGCTTTCGCATCCATATGAGGCTATTGAAAACACAATGGCCTGGGTCAGGCGAACCTTAGTCCTCAAGCTGACATCTCTGTTCTTCAATACTTTAAAAAGTTCCTGTGCAGCAGATTTGCCCAGTGCAATACGTTGTCTGATCTCTTGACTGCTACTTCCGCGAGTGTTGATAGTTGATCCAAGAAGAATGAAATCCTTGACAACTTCAATCTTTTCTCCATTGATAAGAATGTTGTTTATTGGTCCAGTGGTGAGGATTTTTGTTTTCTTGACATTGAGATGTAATCCATATCGAAGGCTGTGCTCTTTAATCTTCATAAGTAAATGTTTCAAGTCCTCTTCACTTTCAGCGATCAAGGTTGTATCATCTGCATATCGCAGGTTGTTAATGAGTCTTCCTCCAACCCAGGTTAGGCAGGTAATAAAGCAGACCACTGGATCAAGTTCAAAGAACCAGAGGTTGGAAGATGAGCCAGATGCAAGGTCCAGACCCCTTTGAGGGGAAGCAAACTTTTCCTGAGTGTCTAATCTATTGGAAACAGGTCATACCCCTGAGGGAAACTTCCTTTCATTTGACTGGTTGCTCATAGCTGGCCTTATCAAAGAGTTGATTCCATTATATTTGATCTCGTTATGGGGATAACTATAGCTCAACTGCTAAGCCATTGAGTATATAGTCCAGTCAATTTGACACAAAACCTTAACTATCACAGAAGCAAACAGGACAGAGGAAACGTTAGGGCAAGGCCTTTTTGCCCTCCATTGTCAATACTATTTGCATGTAGTGATCTTGTGAAACCTGGATGATCTCAGCATACAAGTGTGGAATGGAACATTTTTTTTTTTAAGTTTTCCAAGTACATTTATTTTTCTAATGCGTGTTATTTGTGTCTTCTCCCTCTTTTCTTTTGTTAGGTTTGACAGTGGTTTGTCAATTTTATTAATCCTTTCAAAGAACCAGCTTCTTGTCCTGTTGATTCTTTCTATAGTGTTTCTGTTTTCCATCTCATTTATTTCTGCTCTTTTCTTTATCCTTTCTTTTCTTTTGGTGACTGTAGGTTTCGTCTGTTGGTCTGTTTCTAATTGTTGGAGATACTGTGTTAATGTGTTAATTTTGGTTCTTTCTTCTTTTTGGATGTGCGTATTTATCACGATGAATTGTCCTCTCAGCACCACTTGCGCTGTGTCCCCAAGATTTTGGTATGTTGTGTTTTCATTCTCGTTTGTTTCTAGGAAATTTGTGAGTTCACATTTGATTTCTTCCACTACCCAGTGGCTTTTCAGCAGGGTGTTATTCAGTTTCCATATATTTGACTTTATTACCTTGGTCTTCTTATTGTTGATTTCTAGTTTTATAGCATTGTAGTCTAAAAAGATACTTTGTAGTATTTTGATGTTTGTAAATTTATGGAGGCTTGCTTTTGTGACCTAACACATGGTCAGTTCTGGAGAATGTTCCATGTGCACTGAAAAAAAACCAAAAACGTATATTGTGCTGTTGTTGGGTTGAATGCTCTGTACACATCTATGAGGTCAAGTTGGTTGATTGTGCTGTTTAGTTCCTCTGTAACTTTTTCGAGTTTCTTTCTGGTTGTTCTATCCCTTTTCGAAAGTGGTGTATTAAAATCTTCCACTATCATTATAAATTTATCTATTTCTTTCTTCAATTCTAGTAGGATTTGCTTCATATATCATGGTGCTCTTTCATTGGGAGGGCAGATATTTATTATGGTTATGTTGTCTTGCTCAACATAACCTTTGATCATAAGATAGTGTCCTTTATCTCTTATGCTGGTTGTTGTCTTAAAGTTTACTTTATCAGAGATTAGTATTGCCACTCCTGCTTGTTTATTATTGCAGTTAGCTTTCTATATATATATTTTCCCATCCTTTAACTTTTAGTCTGTTTTTCTTTTTGTGTGTAAGGTGTATCTCTTGCAAGCAGCATATTGAAGGGTCTTGTTCTTATCCATTCTGCCACTCTCTGTCTCTTCACTGGTGCATTTAATCCATTGATATTCAGTGTAATTATCGATAAGTATGAATTCATTGTTGTCATTATGTTATTTTTTGTGTGTGCTGCTGTTTGGCCCTTTGTTCTGTATGCTTTCTTGAGGTGAGTTTGGTTTTTTGTGCTATTTCTTGTCAGTTTCTTCTTAGTTTTCATGTTTCCTTGTTCTGTTTGGATCTTCATTTTCAGGGTTAACTCATAGGTGAATAAGAATATAGGAATGATGTTAGATTTGAAATATTTTTATATAAAACATCAATTATGCTGGAAAATGTTATTTTATAATCAGAATGCTAGGATTATGTAGACTGTATCCAGCTTACTTTAAACAGAGGTTGCATTTCAAAAAAATCTATTTTCCTAATATATATAAAGCTGAGAAACATCCTCTTATAGGAAAGTCCTCTGGTTTACTTTTCATGGAAACATTTCATTTTAAAAGAAAAAATGTTCCACGTTATTGTGTTTAGGGAGCTTGGTGTTTATCCTTCTGTGTTGTATGGTTTCATGTTGGAGTAAACTTGTATAGAACTGAAATCAAGTTTCAGATCATTGTTATTCATGTCAGTGATAATTATACTATGTGTTTTTTAATGATTTTTACAGTTTTCAGATAGATTTCACATACACTACTTAATTTCCTCCACAATTCTGAATGGAAGGCAGGATAGGTATAATTACTTTATGAAGGAAGACAGGTGAGTTTTGTCCAAATCATATGGTTGATAAATGGTAGCACCAGAATTAGAATCCAAGAATTCTGGTTTTTAATACTATGCTCCGTATTTGGCCCATCCAATATCACACTGAAATTCTGACAATGCGTGTGACATTCTTGCTGAATATATTTAATAGAAGTGGAATATGCGGGGTAATGAAAATCCAGAGAAGGGAAAGAAGCCTGTTATAATTGTGTTGCATTCCTTTCAAACACCTGCAATGAAGCAAAGAGATATTTTAAAAAATAATAGTTTTATCCAACTGTTGAGCTTGTGTTCCTTCAAACACCTGGGAGACATATAGGCATGGAGTCTCTCTCGGAATGTTAGCCATCTTTATCAGGTGTTAGGGGGAGGCGTCATATGTGTTCTTTCTGAAAACTAGTTGGTGGTTTGATGCTGAGTGAGGTCTAAGACAACAGGAAAAGGGATGGAAAAACATTCCAAGCGAATTAACCTCATTATGCCCTGGTTCCATTCTTTCCACCTCTCATCTCTGTGTCTTCTTCATACTCCTTAACCTTCCACCTCTACTCCAGGCACTTGAGAGCATGCATTCCTTTTGGGCTCCCCTTCCTTCCTCAGATGATCTAGAAAGTACTTTAGCACAAGGGAAGGAGCAAAGTTTATCATTTCCACAAAAGAGTTGAATAATAAACAGTACATCCAAATAGTAAGACAGAACCCCCACCCACCACCTCTGCCGCTGCCTTTAGTTTTGTTTTAAAACCAACTAGTATGGTGTGTGGGAGTATTGATGTGGCACTGTAGGACAAGCAGCACTCACTGCTGGACTGCTAACCTCAAGGTTGGCAGTTCAAAACCACCAACACTTCCTTGGTAACTTTATACAGGGTTCCTATGAGCGGGAATCAACTCGATGGCACTTAGCAACCACAGCAGTAGTGTGCTATTGAGCTAGCATATCACTTTCTGTCATTTCAGTTGTTGGCTGTGTTTTAGGAGCTTGCTAAGACCTGCACAGGTAGGACTGTCATTGCTGCTTCCAAATATCAGTTTTGTTTCTGCATCAAATTATTGACAAACCCCAGAAAGATCTCCATGACTCAGGGCCAATCCTATTCATTTATTTTCATTTTCTGGAGTCTGTCTGGTGTATTGGTTGGGTCAATTGAAAATTGCATGCTAAAATGGAGTTAGAAGTACACTAGATTTATGGGGGTAATGCTAAAGATGAAGGACAAAGGCAACAGGGAAGACAGAGAAAGCCCTAAGACCATGATGCAAGTCTGATATCTGTGAAAGGAAAGCAGTAGAAGGGAGGTTTGGGTAGGTATAATGGTTAGTGTTTTGTGTCAACATGACTACGTAAAGATTTCCAGAGGATTAGCAGTTGGAAATGTGCATATTCCCATGACGGTGAAACCTATTACATGCACAGTTAGCTCTATGATGAGTGGCTATAATCTGAAGGGATGCTTCCTTGGGAGTATTGTCTGCTCCCAATATAATGGACAATTGCAATTGGGAGGGACTCTCTGTCTTCCATTGGGAACCTGGGACTCAGTAATTGAAAGCTCTGTCCTTGATAATAAACTTCTATATACAGGTATCTACATACATGTTTCACTGGTTTTGTTTCTCTAGAAAACCCGGCCTAAGACACGTGTTATCAACAGAGTAGGGTTTTAGAGAAAGAAAATCACAAGGATGAGTTTTCTAAATTGGTTCTTAGGTCTGACTAATTTAAAAGGCACTGGTGTACACTGGAGGCATGTCTGACCTCCACTACATAGGAACTGGCCTTGGAATGATTTTGAGTTTGGTCCTCTTTCCAACTTGTAGAGTCAGAGAAAGTCAGACATGGTCCCCACTTAGTTTAAGCAGTTGGTGCTATGTACAGGATTCATTGTAATCCTTCTAGAGCTATGAAATTATGAGGTTTTGTAAGAGAAAGAATGAAGGGGCATGGGATAAAACATTTCAGTGGAGGGGAGAGCAGTATCTTTTAGAGTTGCGTGGAGCTGATGACATTCTGGTTAAAAAGGATGGCTGATACAGGCCCTAGGCCTACTGGAATCCACCCTACCATAGGCCCAAGGCCACATGCATATCTAAGATAGAGGAAAAGATTGAATTTTAGTGTTTAAAAAGGTTTATATGTTTTCCTGTCTTTTGGATATTGGTTTCTCCTGCCTATTGTTATAAAACAGACATTCAGGTGTGATAGGAATATTGGGAATTATGATTACAGAGAACTTCAAAGACCACCTTCAGCCTATATTTGACTGGATTTGCTAAATGTGGAGTAAGAATCTGCCTCTGAAGAACACAGCCTTCTTAATTTTTTTTAGCCTTTGAAGAGTTTGGGCCTTAGAATCCTGAGCCACACTCAGAACTTTCAGAGCTAGGATATTTGCAGTTGAAAAGACATTCAGACCAACCCATAATTGCTGGGAGATTTAAGATTCTAGCAGAGTTTAACAAGCCAACAGCTTGATATTTGGAGTTCCTGAGGCATCAAGGCAAGGAAAGTCAGCCCATCAGAGAAAACCCCCTTCTAGTACTTAAGTGAGGAACCTATACATAGCCCAAGCAGCAATTGTTCAAACAGAAAAAAGGGAACTCAGAATGGTTTAAAATTAGGAAAGTTATGTGTCACGGTTGTATTCTTTCACCATACTTATTCAATATGTGTGCTGAGTACATAATCCGAGAAGCTGGATTACTGAATAAAGCCAAACGTGGCATCAGAATTGGAGAAACACTCATTAACAACTTGTGACATGCAAATGATGCAACCTTGCTTGCTGAAAGCAAAGAGGACATAAAATACTTACTGATGAATATCAAAGACCACAGCCTTCATATAGGTTACACCTCAGTGTAAAGACATCAAAAATCCTCACCACTGGACCAATAAACAACATCCATACAAATGGAGAAAAGATTGAAGTTGTCAAATATTTTATTTTGCTCTGATTAATCATCAACACTCATCAACACTCATGGAAGCAGCAGTCAAGAAATCAAATGACGTATTGTATTAGGCAAATATACTGTACAAACCTCTTTAAAGTTTGAGATGTAAGGTGCTCCTGACCAAAGCTATAGTATTTTCAATAACCTCATATGCAGGTGAAAGTTGGACAGTGAATAAGGAAGACCATAGAAGAATTTATGCATTTGAGTTATGGTGTTGGAGGAGAATATTGAAAGTGCCATACTGCTAAAAGAACAAATAGATCTGTGTTGGAAGAATTACAGCCAGAGTGCTCCTTGGAAGCTAGGATGGCCAGAATTCGTCTCTCATATTTTGGACACATTGTCAGGAGGAATCAGTCACTGGAGCAGGATATCATGTTTGGTAAAGAGGAAGATCCCTAGCAAGATGGACTGACACAGTGTCAACATCAATAGGCTCAAACTTAGCAATGATTGTGAGGTTGGCCCAGGACCAGGCAGTGGTTCGTTCTGTTGTGTGTAGGGTCACTGAGTCGATACCGACTTGATGGCATCTAACAACAACAACAAAGGACTTAAAGTAATATCTAGCAGTATACTTACTGGTGACCGCCTGGGTCTATGTGTAAGTGATATTGGGGAAATGTAACAATGAAGACAGGGTTGAGTTTGGAGAGGTTTTATTGAAATCTGTTGACTTTGAGATAAGAGAAGCAGGAAGCCTGGCTGGTTTGAAGTTTAGAGAGTTGTGTGAACTCCTGAGCCCACAGGCATTGACTTAGTCCATGGGGGGTAAGGCTGAGAGTTAAGGGGCCACCTGTTTTGAAGTGCAGGAAGGTGTTTGTCAATTCCCAAACTTGCAGCTGGTACCCATTTGACCTAGTTTAGGTGGCTATGGTTGAACTGACCAGAACTTGAGCAGATAAAGATAAAGATGTTTGATACTCTGAACAAGTGTTAGTTGCTACAATTTGATGAACTGGATGCAGTTGCTAAAACTTCCAATCAGAATGGGAGATTCTTAATATCAAGAAACATGCTTGTCTTCTTAGTGTAATGGGTTGATGTTAATTACCATTGACTGGGTTGATAGGGATGGGCAAATTAGATATCGGCTACCAAAAATGGGGAATGTAATTCTAAGAATAACTTCATATGGATGCGAAAGCTGGATGGTAAATAAGGAAGATCATAGAAGAATTGATGCCTTTGAAATGTGGTGTTGGAGGAGAATACTGAGAGTGCCATGGACTGCCAAAAGAACCAATAGATCTGTTTTGGAAGAAGTGCAGCCAGAGTGCTCCTTGGAGGCCAAGATGGCTAAGCTTCGTCTCTCATACTTTGGACATATTGTCAGGAGGGAACAGTCGCTGGAAAAGGATGTCATGCTGGGTAAGATGGAGGGTCAGAGAAAAAGAGTAAGACCCCCAATGAGATGGATCGGCCAGGGGCATCACTGATGGCATTGAGGGTGGCGGCGGTATTGAGGTTGGCCCAGGATCGGACATTGTTTCGTTCTGCTGTGCATGGGGTTGCTATGAGTTGGTTCGACTCCATGGCACCTGACAACAACAACAACAAATTCTAAGCAGATCACTGAAACAGGAGTCCTGCATCAGTACATCGTGAGTCACATGCCACTGCTGTGGTTAGTCATTGGTTGGGGGAATGGCTAAGGAACACGTAGCTTCAGTTTGAAGTAAGGCCAATTTTGAAGGCAACCACAGTCAGAAGTTGGCAGCAGTTACTCTCTTGAAAGTAGATCTGATGTCTGAGCAATGCACTTCCGGTTGTCACAGGTGTACAAAAGGAAGTGGATAGTCATAGTAATGTAAGCACCTTTAGATAAGAAGTTATCTAGATTTAAGTCATTTGACAAACACCATAAAGATAGATTCATTCACCCACCCATCCATCCATTTATCCATACATTGTTTCGTTGTCTTAGATGAGGGGTGGGGAACATTTTCTCTGCCAAAATTGATAATCTCATTTGTGAGTCATACAAAACTATCAACTTAAAAATTAGCCTGCTATAGTTAGTCAAACATTGAATTAACTCACTCACCAGCCACTCCTTGGAAACCCTATACAGGGTTGCTAGGAGTCAGAACCCACTCGATGGCATTTAACGACAATAATGTGATGGCTGGAATTGTGGTTGTCTGGGCAGGGCCAGATCAAATGATTTCATGGGACGGACAATGTTGTTGTTAAGAGCTATCAAGTCTATTCCGACTCATAGTGACCCTATATAGGGTTTCTGTGGAGCAGCTGGTGAGTTTGAAATGATGGCTTTGTGGTTCACAGTCCAGTGCTGATCCTCCTGCATCACACCAGAAATCCTTTTAGATGATTTGTTGTTGCTGTTGTTAGGAGACATAGAATTGGTACCGACTCATAGTGACCCTATGCACAACAGAATGATACACTGCCTGGTCCTGTGCCAACCTCACAAACATTGCTATGCCCGAGCCCATTTCTGCTATCATTATGCCAATACATCTGAATGGAGGTCTTCCTCTTTTCCTTCGACCCTCCATTTTACCAAACCTGATATATTTCTCCAGTGATTGGTTCCTCCTGATAATATGACTGAAATATGAGAGATGAAGTATGGCCATCCTGGCTTCCAAGGAGCACTCTGGCTGTACTTTTTCCAATATAGACTGATTTGTTCTTTTGGCAGCCCATGCATGATATTTTCATTATTCTCCTCCAACACCATAACTCAAATGCATCAATTCTTCTGCAGTCTTCCTTATTCACTGTCCAACTTTCACATGCATATGAGGTTATTGAAAATACCATGGCTTTGATCAGGAGCACCTTAGTTCTCAAACTGACATCATTGCTCTTCAACACTTTAAAGAGGTTTGTACAGTATATTTGCCTAATGCAATGCATCATTTAATTTCTTGACTGCTGCTTCTATGAGTGTTGATGAGTGTTGATGGTTGATCCAAGCAAAATGAAGTCTTTGACAACTTCAATCTTTTCTCCATTGATACGGATGTTGTTTATTGGTCCAGTGGTGAGAATGTTTGTTTTCTTTATACTGAGGTACAACCCATCTGGTAGGCTGTAATCTTTGATCATCATCAGTAAATATTTTAAGTCCTCTTTGCTTTCAGCAAGCAAGATTGTATCATATGCATGTTACAGGTTGTTAAGGAGTCTTCCTTCAATCCTGATGGCATATTTTTCTTCATATAATCCAGCTTCTTGGATTGTGTGCTTAACATATATAGTGAATAAATATGGTGAAAGAATACAAGCCTGGCACACGCTGTTCCTAATTTTAAGCAATTTAGTGTTCCCTTGTTTCAGAACACTCATTTTCCACAATGTTGTTTTCCATAGTTTGCCACAATCCACACAATCAGAAGCCTTTGCATAGTCAATAAAGCACAGGTGAACATCTTTCTGATATTCTCTGCTTTCAGCCAAGATTCATCTCACATCAGCAATTATATCCCTCATTCCATGTCTCCATCTGAATCTGACTTGAATCTCTGGAAGTTCTCTGTCAATATACATTTGTAGCTGTTTTTGGATTATCTTTAGAAAAATTTTACTTGTATGAGATATTAATGATATTGTCTGATTACTTCTTCATTTCATTGGGTCACCTCTTTGGAATGGACACAAATATGGGTCTCTTCCAGTCAGTTGGTCAGGTAGTTGTCTTCTAAATTTCTTGACATAGATGAGTGCGTGCCTCAAATGCTTCTTCAGTTTATCAAAAGATTTCAATTTGTAGTCCATCCATTCCCGCCACATAGTTCTTTGCCAATGCCTTCAATGTACCTTGGACTTCTTCCTTCAGTATCTTTGGGTATTGATCATATACTACTTCTTGAAATGATTGAACATTGACCATTTCTTTCAGGTATAGTGACTCTATAGTCCTTCCATCCTCTTTTGGTGCTCTCTGCATCTTTCAATGTTTTGTCCATAGAATCCTTCAATATTGCAATTGAGGCTTGCTTTTTGTCTTCAGTTCCCTCAGCTTGAGAAATGCTAAGCGTGTTCTTCCCTTTTGATTTTCTATCTCCAGGTCTTTGTACATTTTGTTATAATATTTGAGTTTGTCTTCTCGAGTTGCTCTTTGAAATTTTCTGTTCAGCTCTTGTACCTCCTCATTTCTTCCATTTGCTTTAGCATCTCTACACTGGAGAGCAAGCTTCAGAGTCTCTTCTGACATTCATTTTGATGATAGGCAGCAGCAATCTGTTGCACAGAACAAGAGCCGCCGCGAAACCCAAATCTAGATTTTGCCTCTTCTGCTACTAACACCATAACCAAGGGGTCAGTGTGAAAAAAGCCTTGATCTCAATTAGATCTGCCTCCATCCTTGCTTGTAACCATAAGTCAATCTATCATCTGTTTGAGGTCAAGCCCCAACTGCACCCTTATTTATGCCAGTCTAATACACCTTTTCCTCAAATCATACTGGCACTTTGCTCTATTATTTTTGTTGTTGTTAAGTGTTGTCCAGTCAATTCCAACCCATAGTTACCCTTGTGGTTCAAAGTGACCATACAGTTCAGTGCATTAACCCACAGCACCACACCAGTGCTCCATTGGATGGAACATAAGTCACATTCTTGTCCTTTTGATCCATGTTTCAGGTACATAGTAAGTGATGTTAGTGATGAGTTCATGTGAATATCCTTGGGTCAGTAAGAGGAAGTGAGGAGTAGCAGAGGTGGTGAGCTGATGTAACTATGTCTCTTCTAATTCCAAGGTCACTGAAGCTGTTGACTTTCCAAGTGGCCCTGACCTTTGGTAAGAATATAACAGAGCAGTCTCTTTCCAACCAGCCAAACCATTTTGAGTTCAGAGAAAGTGTAGGCATCATCTTGAGAGCACAGTATTTGGAGGATGGAAAAGGTGAAAATGTCTAGGACTTGGCAAGTAGCAGAAAGAGGTTGGTTTTTTTAAACAAATATTTCTGCCAATTGCATTTTGATCTTATAATCAGAAGTCTCCAAGATACTTTCATTTCTTTCATTCCACTGCTTCCTCTATCAAAAAGCTTAGGTCTTACCATAATAGCAACCCATTTCCATTCCCCCCGCCCAAAAAAAAATATGTTTATGTTTTGACAGACTTGCTCTCTTGCAGTTTAAAGAACCACATGTGTTTGTAGGCATTCTATCAAGTAGTTTAAAGAGCACAAAACTTGCAGTAATATTTTTTAAAGTACATTTTATTATTATGTCTTTAAAATACAATCAAATACAAACAAGAATTCCATTAGTGGCTGAATATTATAATAATAGAGTTGAGAATAAATTTTACTGCTGTAGGAACTATAAAACTGCCATACTCCTAATAAAAAACCCTTTATTATTGTGAATAAATTGTATTGAGATAACTAGCTCGAAAGCTATAAAGTACAGTGATAAGGGATAATCGGATCATCAGGAAAGCTGTGTTAATAATTCACCCTTGTTAGTGAGGAACCCATGGTTCCAGTTCATTGGCCTCAAGTACTTTGGGTTACTGCTTGCATTCCATAAGGCTGCAGAAAGATCATTTTTGGCCAGTGGAGTTGGCAAGAGATGGCATATTATAGTGAAATTGAAGAAAATCCAGTTATCAGTGACCATTAGCAAAACCCTGTATAGTTATGCCAAATGTTCTCACAGCGCCTTTAAAATTTTATTTGCAGTTTTCTACTAACAATTTGTATGATACTATTTGACTATATACTTACATGTCTTTTATTTTATTTCTATTTATAATGAGTTACTTTGCTTTAAAATAACTGTATGGAATTATGAATCTGTTAAAAAAAAATAAAATAAAAACACCCTATTTTAATCTTGCTTTTTATTTAGACTACTAATGTATTCTTCTGTCCTAAGCTCATCTTGGTACCATTTCATCATCTTCCATCATCCCCTTGGGATGTTGTTAATTCAGAAATCTTGAATTTGAATTTTGGTAATGTTCATAACATAAGAATAAAATGAAATATCTATGACATTCTTTTCTTCACTCAAATGTATAAGATAACCGGGCATGAATCACATCACTTATAAGTATTCACATCATTTAGAAACTATTTCCCTGAGATTAGCTTTCAACCTTACACCAAAAAACATCCCTTGAAATCTTAAAACCAAACAGCATTTTAGCTTAACTAGTAAAAAAGGTTGGCTTTGAGCATTTTTCTCTTTTAAGAGCTATCTCTATGGGGTGAAAGTACAACAATAGCAGTAACTCAAAAGATTAGACAGGAACCTTAGGGGGGCAGTGAGTTTATATTAATGAGGGAGGAACAACTGAAAAGGAAGGCAAAACTGGTACCACTTGAAGAAGGTAATTAGTGTCACTAAATTGTACATGTAGAAATCATTGAATTGGTGTACGTTTTGCTGTATACACTATCAACAACATTACCAAAATAAATAAAATTTGAAGAGAAAAAAATTGTCTCTATAGTCTGCATTTACCAAATGAACATACATAAAACCTTTATTGAAGGGAAAAAAAAAATAGGATTGCCAAGCAAGGGTTAAGTTATGGACGTGATTCAGCTCAGGCAGTAGGGCTTAATGAGACAGTGTCCATGGATACTCGTCATAACCAGTTAAGGCATGTCAGGAGAAGTCTCTCTATCTCAATATAGTTCTCACCCATGATCATGCTCTACGTCCTTGGAGTCCTGGTGTGACACCGTAGAATAAGCACTGGACTACTAACTGCAGGGTTGGCAGTTCAAACCCACCAGCCTCTCCTTGGAAACTGTTTACAGGGTTATTATGAGTTGGAACTGACTCCATGCCATTTATCAACAGCAACCATTAATTTGCTTTCTCCTATTTGAAATTATATTATTTGTTTGTATGCTTTTTATTGTTGTTATCTCACTGCTAATGTAATCACTCACAAGTTAAAGTTTTCCTGAAAAGAGTTCAAAAACAGTTAAAGCAGTATAGCAACTGGGAACTGCCAGAAATTCAGGTCAGGTTCAGAAAAGGATGTGGACTGAGGGATCTCATTACTGATGTCAGTGATCCTGGCTGAATGCAGATAGTACAAGATGCTAACTTACGTTTTATTGATTATACAAAGGCATTCAACTGTGTGGATCATAACACATTATGAATAGTATTGCAAAGAAAGGGAATTCCAGAACACTTCATTGTGCTTATGTACATAAACCAAGAGGCAATCCTTCACACAAAACAATGGAATGCTGTGTGATTTAAAATCAGGAAAGGTTTTTGTCAGGGTTGTATTTTTCACCATGCTTATTCAGTCTGTATGCTGAGAACATAGTCTGAGAAGCTGGTCAGTAGGAAGAATGCAGCATTAAAACTGGAGGAAGACTCATTTACAACATGTGATATGCAGAGGACAAAATCTTGCTTGCTGAAAACAAAGAGTATTTGAAGCACTTGCTGATGAAGATCAAAGACTATAGCCTTCGGTATGGATTACAACTCAATGTAAAGAAAACGAAAAACTTCACAGCTAGACCAGTAAGCACCATCATAATAAGTGGAGAAAAGACTGAAATTGTCAAAGTTTTAATTTTACTTGGATCCACAATCAACTTTCATGGAAACAGAAATCAAGAAATCAAAGGATGCATTACATTAGGCAAATCTGCTACAAAAGACCTTTTTAAAGTGTTAAGAGCAAAGATGTCACTTTGAGGATTAAGGTGTACCTGACCCAACCCATGGCATTTTCATTTCCTCATATGTTTGTGAAAGCTGTATAATAAATAAGAAAAACTGGAAAAGAAGTAACGCATTTGAATTGTGGTATTGTTGAAGAATATTGAAAGTATCATGCCTTGTCAGAGAACAAACAAATCTATTGTGGAAGAAGTACAGCCAGAATAACCCTTAGAAGCAGGACGGTGAGATTTGGTCTCAGGTTACCGGGAGGAACCAGTCCCTAGATAAGGACATCATGCTTGGTAGAGAGTCAACAAAGAAGAGGAAGACCCCCAACAAGATCGATTGATACAGTGGCAACAGCAGTGGGCTCAAATCTAACTATTGTGAAGATGGCAGAGGACCAGGCAGTGTTTCATTGTGTTGTGCATAGGGACACACATATTTGTGACATGATTTGGAGCTGACTTGAAGGCACCTAATGGCAAAATCTCTAAAGTGAGCACCTTAAAAGTAGGGGCACTGTCTGCCTCATTCATCTAGGAAAGTGTCTGGTATGTAGAAGGTACTCATAACATTTTGTGGAATTGATAAATGAATGAACATATGGAAAAAGATTTAGAATGGGCCCCCAAATGCCAGGGACTCAGTTTAGGTCCTCTGCTCGATCTGCTCTGAAGTATGTGTTTCTCAGTTAGACATTTAGCAACCATATTACTTAAGACTTTACTGGCTACAGTTTGAGACTCAAATACAAAGGGACTTCAACAAGTTCATGGAAAAAAAATCCCATTATCTTTTCATTCCATTTTTCCATAAACATTTTGAAGTCCCTTGTGTATCTTGAGTTTGTCTGAAAATGTGATGCAGTGTTTCAAAGAGTCCTTTACATGTTGTTAGGTGCCATCAAGTCGGTTCTGACTCATAGTGACACTATGCACAACGGAATGAAAACACTGCCTGGTCCTGTGTTATCCTCATATTCCTCGCTCAGCTTGAGCCCAATGCTGCTGCCACTGTGACATGTATATATATTGTTAGGGGTCCCCCTCTTTTTCTCTGACTCTCCACTTCACTAAGCATGATGTCATTTTCCAGGGACTGGCCTCTCCTGATAACATGTCTGAATTATGAAAGCCAAAGTCTTGCTATCCTGGCTTATAAGAAGCACTCTGCCTGTATTTCTTCCAACACAGATTTTTTTTTTTTTTCTGGCAGTTTTTGGTACTTTGGGTATTCTTCTCCAACACCATAATTCAAATGCATGGATCTATCTTGGTCTTCCTTATTTGTTGTCCAACTTTCACATTCATATGAGGCAGTTGAAAATACTGTGGCTTGGGTCAGGCATACCTTAGTCCTCAAAGTGACATTTTTGCTCTTAAACACTTTAAAGCAGATTTGTGTAATGCAATATGTCATATGATTTATTGACTGCTCTTTCCATGAGTACTGATAGTGGATCTGAGCAAAATGAAGCCTTTGACAACTTCCATCTTTTCTCCATTTATCATGATGTCATTTACTGGTCGAGTGGTGAGGATTTTTGTGGGGTTTTTTTTTTTTTTTTTTTATTTGCATTGAGGTGCATGAAAGGAGTATGTATGAAAATCCTCTAGGAGAAGGACTTAAACTACTCAAGTTTGAAGAGATGTGGATGCTATGGATTAAATTTTCCTCTCCCCTCCTCACCCCAAATATATTTTGAAGTCCTGATCCCTGTATCTGTAAATATGACTGTTTGAAAATATACCTTCTCCTGACTTAATCAACATGGTTTGTTTCCAAAGATCAGATTGTTATGTGAAAGCAGCATTGTGCAAATATGCAAATATGAGATCACAAGATGAAGTATGACTATTTCATTATATAATCACCAAATTACATCATTACATGTACCTGTAAACACTGAGAATCATGGGCCAGCAAAGTTGATACAGAACCTTAACAATTACTGTCACCTTGCACCTTGGTGTTCATACTGCCAGACATACTTTGGTGGTGGTGGTGTGCTGTGGAGTCGGTTCTGACTCATAGTGATCCTGTATAAGGTTTCCGAGGCTGTAAATCTTTACAGGAGCAGAAAACCTCATCTTTCTCCCACAGAACGGCAGCTGATAGTTTCGAGCTGCTGATCTTGAGGTTGGTAGCTCGACTCATAACCATTACTCTACCAGAGTTCCTTAGACATACAATGGTAGTATGCACAATAGTGAGATAGCAGATTTTTACTTTTGTCATAACTGTGAACTGTTGGGTAATGAAATGGTGTATAATGACAAGTAGGTGGAGAGGTTTTCTTTTGTTATGCTAATGGAACCATACCAGAGTAGTGTGGGTTTTAAATCTATCCCTTTCTGAGTGGTGTCTTACAAAAAGTGGAAACAGACACAGAGGGAGAGCAGATGGAAGCAGGTGCCTCTACAAGCCCAGGGACTAAGGTTTGCCAGCAGCTAGTCCTGGTGTGGCACGGTGGGCTAATGCGTCACAGTGCAGTCATTTGAACTGCAAGGTTGGTGGTTCAAGCTCACCAGCTGCTCCTTGGAAACCCTATACAGGTTCGCTATGGGTTGGAGTCAACTCGACGGCACTTAACAACAACAACAACTAGAAGCTAGTGGAGTCCTCGTGTGGTGCTGTGGGTTAATGCGCTGGGCTGCAAAGTCTGTTTGAGCTGCAAGGTCGGCGGTTCAAACTCACCAGCCTCTTCTTGGAAACCCTATACAGTCAGGTCAGAACTGACTCAACAGCACTTAACAACAACAACTAGAAGCTGATGTGGTGCTGTAGGACAAGCAATGGACCACAAGGTCAGTTTGAACTACAAGATCGCTCCTCAGAAGCGCTATATAGGATCACTATGAGTAAGAACTGACTCAAAGGCACTTAATAGCTAGTAGAAGCTGAAAGAGACAGAAAGAACCATGCCCTTGAACTAAGGTCCTTAAATCTGGACTTTCATGTTGCTGAACTGTGAGAAAATAGATTTCTGTATTTTAAAGCTACCCCTCTGTGGTAATTTTGTTGCAGCAACACCTAAGAAACTAACACAATGAGTTCAGTTTAAAAACTGAATATATGGTGCATCCGAACAAAAGAAAGGATTTGACCCAGATGTAGATTACAGAGGAGGGTAGAGAATCAAAATAATGAAATGCCCACTGTATACCAACCAGCAGGTGCACCACATGATGTTCCCAGCAGACCCGTGTAAAGGGAACAATGAGAGGGCTTGACTCCTTGGATGGAAATTTACACTGGGGAGACGTTTCTTTCTGGAGCTGGTAGGGTTAAGAGTTTCTGAAAAGTTTCAGAAAAGAATGGAAAATCAGACGGTAATGGTATTTATTGTTAATAATGACTGTTTTTGAGGACACTGTAGAGTTAATGAAGCCATTAATAGTCCAAGGTTGTTTGAGGAGGCACACCTTTCTGCCTTATCTTATCTGCTGTGGGAGCCATGCCTTTGATGCCTTCTCAGAGACACTCTGCTTTCTGGGTCTACCAAAGCAGCCAGTGTTTCTAGCTCTCTCTTCTGAAGAATGAGGCTACTACTTGGGACCCTTTACCTTCTGGGAATGCTGGTTCCTGAGGGGCTGGGGCATGATGGGTGAGTGTGAAATGAGATCAGGAGTTGAGCATTATGATTTATTTATAGAAAGCATTTTACAACTGCATTCTCCCCACCCTCCTCCTACCTATGCACCCAATGTTAAAATAGAATAACAAAGATAGCTGAAGTTTTATCCTTCAAATTTGCCACACAAAAAAATCTTAATGTGCATTTTCCAGCAGAATGTTTGACAAATACCAGTGCATTTGTCCTGGTGTGGTGCTGCTGGATAATGCACTGGATTATAAGATCAGTTTGAACCGCAAGGTCTGTAGTTCAACTCACCAGATGCTCCTTGGAAACCCTCTATAGGGTCGCTATGAGTCAGAACTGACTCCACAGCACTCAACAACAATATCAACAACAATGCATCTGTATAACTTACGTTTTATGGTTGAAGGCAGGAAATTATCATTAAAATTCTATATCCCTCATTTTCACTTTTTCTCAATTGATAAACAACATTGTTTTAATTATGAAGAATTACCTATAGAAGCATTCAAAGAGCTACTAATAAGAAACTGTTTAATTATATTGTCATTGTTAAGTACCATTAAGTTGGCTCCAACTCACAGACACTCTGTTGGATTTCTGAGGCTTTTAAAATCTTCACAGCAACAGAAAGCCTGGTCTTTCTCCCTCAGAGATATTGGCAAGCTCAAACCGCAGCCCTTGTAGTCCCAGTCTAGGGTTTATCATAGACTTACTATAAATGGTTTTGATAGGTAAACAATCGTTAAGTTTAAGTATGTAGTAGGATTATTGGAGCTTTTCAATTACATTATAGAAAATGTTTGAAGGCATTCATAATTCATGTAAAACATATTGTAATCACTAATATCATCCCATCATATTATGGAACATTTAATTGATTTTCACTTAGCCAATTTTACAAATAATACTATAATAAGCAAGAAGTTGAATATATTGGTTTTGCACATTTAAAAAAATATTCATTGTAATAATTTATACACATTTTGCTTCGTCTTACTGATTGCAATCCTCACAATGTAATATTACTTATCGCTCTTCCTGCCTGTATTTCCTATTTCCATTCCTTCTCTTTCCTAACCATTTTAAACATTGTCCTTGGTAAGTGCTACCATTATTTTGGTCTTAAATGGTCGGTTATTCTTGGTTGTACCTTCCTCACTAGTACTGTTGTTCCACTTATATAGACTTTGTTTGGCTGAAAATTGAGTCATGGGGATGGGTTCACTTACAGACCAGAAGGGTGATTAATGGCCAAAGTCTTGTGTCCCACCAATCTCTATCTAACCAATAAGACAGACCTTTCTTACGATTTTTAGTTCTGTTACACATTTTCTGTATCCAAGACCTTCTAATGTTAACACTTTTAGAGCAATTTATAGTGGTAGCAAGGCACTATCAAGCTCTAGTCTCAGGGAAATGGAGACCAATGGGTGCATGGTCCATTAGTCCATATGTCTTCATTTTCATCACTTTCCTTCAGTCAGGGAGAGATCAGTAGTTGCACCTTAGACCACTCATGAGCTCTTAAGATCCCAGTCACTATTCACAAAGATAGGGTGAAGAACATTGTCTTTGTGGACTGTGGTGGCGGTGGTTATGTGCCGTGGAGTCGGTTCTGACTCATAGTGACCCTATACAGGGTTTCTGAGGCTGTAAGTCTTTATGGGAGCAGAAAGCCTCATCTTTCTCCCACGGAACAGCTGGTAGTTTCGAACTTCTGTCCTTGCGGTTCACAGCCTGATTCATAACCACGCTACTTTGTGGACTAGGTTTTGCCAATTGACCTCAGTGTCCCGAGACTATAATCCAGAGCTCCCATTCCCAATGACTCATTTCCTCAAGGTGTTTGATTCTATCTAAGACGTTTTCTTACCTTTCCGTTGTATGCTCCACTTTATTCATGGATAAATTTGTAATTAAGGTAAATGGTGGTGGTGGTGTGCCGTGGAGTCTGTTCCAACTGATAGCGAGCCTGCATAGGGTTTCAAAGGCTGTAAATCTTTATGGGATCAGAAAACCTTATCTTTCTCCTGAGGAACAACTGGTAGTTTTGAACTTCTGACCTTGAGGTTAACAGTCCGACTCGTAACCGCTACGCTACCAGAAGTCCTTAATAAAGGTAAGTTTTTATTGTGCTATTAGGTGCTATCGAGTCAGTACCAACAGATAGAGACCTTATGCACAGCAGAACGAAACACTGCCCGATCGTGGGCCAACCTCACTACTGTTGCCACGCTTCAGTCCATCGATGCTGCCACTTAGTCAATCCATCTCGTTGGAGGTCTTCCTCTTTTTCGCTGAACCTCCGCTTTACCAAACATGATATCCTTCTCCAGTGACTGGTCCCTCCTGACAATATGTCTGAAGTATAAGAGACGAAGTTTGGCCACCTTGGCTTCCAAGGACTCTGGCTGCACTTCTTCCAAAACGGATCTATTGGTTCTTTTGGCAGCCCATGGCACTTTCAATACTCTCCTCCAACACCATAACTCAAAAGCATTAATTCTTCTACGGTCTTCCTTATTCACTGTCCAGCTTTTGCATGCATATGAAGTTATTGAAAATACCAAGGCTTGGGTCAGTTGCACTTTAGTCCTCAAACTGACATCTTTGCTCTTCAACATTTTAAAAAGGTCTTGTGCAGCAGATTTGCCTAATGCAATACACCCTTTGATTTCTTGACTGCTGCTTCTGTGAGTATTGATAGCTGATCCAAGAAGAATGAAGTCCTTGACAACTTCAATCTTTTCTCCATTGATAAGAATGTTGCTTATTGATCAATAATCCTCAATAGTGAGGATTTTTTGTTTTCTTTACATTGAGATGTAATCTATATCAAAGGCTGTACTCTTTGATCTTCATCAGTAAATGTTTCAAGTCCTCTTCACTTTCAGCAAGCAAGGTTGTATCATCTGCATATCGCAGGTTGTTAATGAGTCTTCCT
>NW_006408563.1:1736050-1736728 GCF_000296735.1 Chrysochloris asiatica | reverse complement strand
TTTAACTTTTCTACTCCTTTCAGCGTCTTCCCCTGCCTCCATCATTTCCCACCCCCCTCCAAATTTCCCTGTTATTATATATTGCCTTCCCTTACGCCCAAGTTAGTGCATGTCTACTCTCTAGCCAGTGACTTTTCCCACCCATGCCTGCTAACTATCAAAAAATGTTTCTTTTTTGTGTGAAACTTTCTCTTGACTTTTTACAATAGAGGTCTTATACAATATATGTCCTTTATGATTGACTAATTTCCCTCAGCATAATGTCCTGCAGGTTCATACATGTTTTAAGGTGTTTTGCATATTCATCATTATTCTTTAATGTTGCATAATATTCCATTGTGTGTGGATACTATAGTTTGTTTATTCATTTTTCCATTGACAGGTATTTGGGTTGTTACCATCTTTTTTGCTATTGTGAATAGTGCTACAATGAAGAGGTTGGTGTTGTTGTCAGGTGCCATCGCATCAGTACCGACTCATTGCACAACAGAATGAAACACTGCCTGGTCCTGGGCCAACCTCACAATTGTTGCCACACTTGAGCCCATTGATGCTGCCACTTTGCCATTCATCTGGCTGGGGGTCTTCCTCTTTTTCTCTGACCTTCCACCTTACCAAACATATCCTTCTCCAGTGACTGGTCCCTCCTGACAATATGTCCAAATTGTGAGAGACGAA
>NW_006408563.1:1720319-1734122 GCF_000296735.1 Chrysochloris asiatica | reverse complement strand
CAGAAAGCCTCATCTTTCTCCTGCGAAACAGCTGATAGTTTCAAACTGCTGACCTTAAGGTTCGCAGCTCGATTCATAACCACTACGCTACCAGAGGTCAAGTCTAAATCCGTGTAATCATTTGGGATTTAGCAACATGAATCAAATGCCCTGAATATGTTCATTCTCTCTGATTTACTAATTCTTCTTCCTGAGGTATAGCTCTAGGGAATAATTCACACTGACAACTTAGATTTATGCAAAAATTTACTAACTCCAGAATTGTTTCTAATAACAGAAAAAATAAAACAGGGGATAGCTTTAATATTCTGTATAAAACCAAACACCAAAAATCCATTGCTATAGTATTAATTCTGATTCAAAGTAACCCCGTAGGACAGAGAAGAATCCCCCCATTATTCCCCCATTAGGTTCCTAAGGTTGTAAACCTTTAAGGAAACCAACTGCCACATCTTTCTCCCCTGGAGTAACTGACTGATTTGAGTCCTCAACCTTCATTTAGAGGCCAGGTGCTTAACCATTGTACTTACACCAGTGCTTCTTAATAACCAGTATGTTGTTTATAGTACAACCAGAATGTTCCTTAGAAGCCAGGAGGGCCAGACTTCATCTCTCATACTTTGGACATGTTGTCATAAGGGACTGTCCCTTTATCAGACCTGATAAAGTGGAGGGTCAGTGAAAAGGAGGGAGACCCCCGATGAGATAGATTGGCACTGTGGCAGCAACACTGGGCTCAAGTATAGCAGCAATTGTGGGGATAGCAAGGACCAGGCAGTATTTCATGTTGCTTATTATTGTTTGTTGTTGTTGTTGTTGTTGTTGTTAGGTTCCATCAAGTTGGTACCGACTCGTAGAGACTTATGCACAGCAGAATGAAACCCTGCCCGATCCTGGGCCAACCTCACTACTGTTGCCATGCTTGACTCCATCGATGCTGCCACTTGGCCAATCCATCTCATTGGAGGTCTTCCTCTTTTCTCTGACTCTCCACCTTACCAAGCATGATATCCTTCTCCAGTGACTGGTCCCTCCTGACAATATGTCCCAAGTATGAGAGACGAAGTTTGGCCATCTTGGCCTCTAAGTAGCCAAGATGCTGGCTGCACTTCTTCCAAAATGAATCTATTGGTTCTATGGACAGCCCATGGCACTTTCAATATTCTCCTCCAATACCATAACTCAGAAGTATCAATTCTTCTACGGTCTTCCTTATTCACTGTCCAGCTTTCGCATCCATATGAGGCTATTGAAAATACCAGGGCTTGGGTCCGGCTCACTTTAGTCCTCAAGCTGACATCTTTGCTCTTCAACACTTTAAAAATGTCTTGTGCAGCAGGTTTGCCTAATGCAATATGTCATTTGATTTAACTGCTGCTTTCATGAGTGTTGATAGTTGATCCAAGAAGAATGAAGTCTTCAATTTTTTCTCCGTTGATAAGAATGTTGTTTATTAGTTGAGTGGTAAGGATTTTTGTTTTCTTTACATTGAGATGTAATCCATATCAAAGGTTGTGCTCTTTGATCTTCATCAGTAAATGTTTTAAGTCCTCTTCACTTTCATCAAGCAAGGTTGTATCATCTGCACATCGCAGGTTGTTAATGAGTCTTCCTCCAATCCTGATGCCATGTTTTTCTTCATAGAACCCAGCTTCTCGGATGATTTGCTCAGCATACAGGTTGAATAAGTATGGTAAAAGAATACAACCTTGTCACATACCTTTCCCAATTTTAAACCATTCAGTGTTCCCATGCTCTGTTCGAACAACTGCTTCTTGGTCCAGGTACAGATTCCTCATGAGCACAATTAAGTGTTTCGGAATACTCATACTTCACAATGTTGTCCATAGCTTGTCATGATCCACACAATCAAAAGCTTTTGTGTAGTCAATAAAGCACAGGTAAACATCTTTCTGATATTCTCTGCTTTCAGCCACGATGCATCGGACATTAGCAATGATATCCCTCATTCCACAGCCTCTTCTGAATCCGGCTTGAACCTCTGGAAGTTCTCTGTCAATGTATGATTGTAGCAGTTTCTGTATTATCTTTAGCAAAACTTTACGTATTGATAAAATCTGCAATATTTTTAAGACAAAAATATACTCTAATAAAAGACTGGAAACAAATATGTCAAAATATTGTTGCTGTTGTTGTTAAGTGCCATTGAGTCGGTTCTGACTGATAGTGACCCTGAATAGGGTTTCCAAGGAGTGGCTGGTGAGTTTGCCCCACCGACCTTGTGGTTCAGATGATGTGGCAGTGGAGTGTTTATTCTACAGCACCACACCAGAACTCCAACGATGGTTAACTCAGAGAAGTGAATGTATTGAGGAGTGTTCCTTCTTTCTTTTCTGTAGTCTTCCTATTCTCCTACGTTTTCTCCTCTCTATACTTTCTAAATTTTCTATGAGCATATGCTAATTTTTATAAGCAGAGGAAAAAAAAAGGTCAATAGTATTACAGTCATGAAATAGTCATGTAACTGTCTCTTCACTATGTGTTTAAAATACAAAATTTACCTCAATCTTAATTAGATTTTTGCCTTTTTATATATTCTAGTCAAAATTCCACCAACCTTTGATCTGCAGTATTTATTAATAATGTGTCCCAAAGGATCACTTTCTCTGTTAAACATTTTATGAGTTACTATTCAAAAAGAACACACAGAGTACAATACTCTCCTCATTTGATTGGTGAGATGAGGCTGATGGTAATTTGGGGGATTAGTCAGCTATCTCTTTGCCTCCCCACATGCATTATGCATCAGCCATGAAACTGATGAGAAACAGGGAACAGCCTTTTTCAAGGATATGGTCTGAACATTCACTTGGATCAAGTATTTGAGTCTGAGGTTTAAGCATTGTACTTTAATTTCCTATGAAAAGGAGAAGCACTTTAAACATAAGGATCTTTCACTGGAATTCCTACGTCACTCACTGTTTTTGCATATTTGATAGTCCCAATTGTTTCCTGTCCTTCTTAGAAATTGATCATTGCATGATAAAATCCAGAGTGAACCCCTGATTCTGGGTTATTGGAAGTGGATTGAAACTATGCTGCCAATTACAAATACAATCAATGCTGGGCTTAAGAGGCAAAATACTTAGATATTTTGTGGACATTGGCTGATAGAAAGTCAAATATTGATGTTGAGTGTGTCCAGTTGTTTTGTTATTTTTTTCTTCTCTATATTGTTAAATCAAATGACATATTGCATTTAGCAAAAGAACTCTTTGAAGCATTAAAGAGCCAAGACATCAGTTTGAGGACCAAAGCCAAAGTATTTTCAATTGCATCATATACCTGTGAAAGCTGGACAATGAGTAAGGAAGACCATAGAAGAATTGATGCATTTGAATTATGGTGTTGGTGCAGAATATTGAGAGTACCATGCACTGCCAGAAGAACAAACATCTGTGTTGGAAGAATACAGCCAGAATGCTCCTTAGAAGCAAAGATAATGAGCGTTTGTCTCTTGTACTTTAGACATATTATCAGGAGGTACCAACTCTGGAGAAGAACATCAAGCTTGGAAAGCAGAAGGTCATCGAAAACAAGGAAGTGCCCCCACACCCTCCCACACAAGATGCACTGACACAGGGGCAGCAGCGGTGGACTCAAGCATAACATTGTGAGGATGGTGTAGCACTGGGCTGTGTTTCACCCTGTTGTGTGTAGGGTTGCTATGAGTCATAACTGACTGAGCGGCACCTAACAACAGCGAATATTGTGAAATGAGAGCACTGGTGGAACAGTGATTAAAGCAATCAGCTGCTAATTGAAAGGTCTATGGTTCGAAACCACCAGTAGCTCCATGGTAGAAAGATGTGTGAGTTGGCTTCCATGAAGACTTATAGGTTCCAGACCCCCTTGGGGCACTTCTACTCTGTCTAATTGGGTTGCTGGGAGTCAAAATCAACTGGACAGCAACGCAAAAACTACGTATCTGTGTGTAATTGCCAGGGGATGCCAACTCATGTGCAGTAGGAATTTATCAGATGGTTAACCCTACTGTCCACTGTATTCACTTTCCTACTTACTGGGGAGGTAACTGTGATAAAGAAAAACTGAAACAGTTTTTAAAGTGAATGAAGGAAAGAAGAGTGTCACTCAGAACAGCCACCTTTTCTGTTCCTAACAGTGGGGAAAGCAGTTCAAAGATGCCATTTCTTAGCAGAGCGCAATGTGCAGAAGAAGAGTTGGGGGAGTGAGGGAGGTGGGAGGAGGGAAGAGGAAAGGCTTTTCATTTACATCATTTCCTCTTCTGAAAAAGCTTTGGAATTATTTTCTAGTGACTTTATAATATCAAGGCATAGTTTGTCCTTTCTGTAGTCCAAACCAAACCGGAAACCATGCCAGTTGGTCTGGAGTCCACTCCAACTTACAGTGAACCCACATGTGTTAGAGTAAAGCACCTTAGGGTGGTCAGTGGCTGTGACCATTGGAAGTATATCATCAAGTCTTTCTTCTGAGGTACTTCTGGGTGGATTCAGACAGTTAGAAGCTGAGGATTTAACTAATGCACTGCCCAGGGTGCTCAAATCAGAGAGAGAAATTTTTATTAAATGTGCAAAGTATAAATTAGTCAGTGCAAGAAAATATTCAGGAAACTAAAAACAAACCTGCAATATTTAGACTAGATAATTTAATATATACAAAGTAATTCTTACAACAGTACCTGCCATACATATTTGTCAATAAAATGTTAGCTATTATTATTGGCTATTTCTGAGTTCTGGTGTGTTCTAGGATAAGGCACTGGACTGCAACGTCAGTTTTAACTGTGAGGTCGGTGATTCAAACTCAGCAGTCATTCCTCAGAAACCCTATACAGGGTCCCTATGAGTGACTCAATGGCATTTAGCACTATTCTTGAGTTAGTATTCTCTCTCCCCTGACCTCACTACATCTGTCAAACAAAACCCTACTGTTATTGATTGGTTGAGCGACCCTATATTGGGTTTCCGAGACTGTAAATCTTTATGAGAGCTGAAAGGTTCCTTTTCTTTCCGGGAATCCACTGGTAGGTTTGAACTGCTGCCCTTGTCGGATTAATGCTCATCCTATAGCATCTCCAGGACTCTTCAATTGCATTTGCTGTTATGGTTAAATGCTCTCAGTCAGTTCCGACTCATAGCTACCCTGCATAGGGTTTCTGAGGAGTGACTGATGGATTTGAAGCACCAATCTTGTGGTTAGCAGTGCAGTGCTTACCTTACATCACCACACCAGGACTCCTCACTGCCTTTGGTGGTGGTGGTGGCTGTGTGCTGTGGAGTTGGTTCCGACTCATAGCGACCCTGTACAGGGTTTCTGAGGCTGTAAATCTTTACGGGAGCAGAAAGCCTCATCTTTCTCCCGTGGAACAGCTGGTGGTTTCGAATTGCTGACCTTAAGGTCCGTAGCCCGATTCGTAACCACTATGCTATCAGAGCTCCTTCCTCACTGCCTTCAGTACACCGTTGAAGTGCTAGTTCGTCAGTCGCTAGCTTATCATACCTCATGATTTGTTATAGAATGGTTAAGTTATTTTGTTTTTTTGTGTGTGAGCATTTCTCTTGAATAGACTTAAAACCTCATAGGAGAGAAACCTTTTACTATTACCTATACATACTACTTTTGTATAGTGTAGTAAAAGGACTTTCCCATTCAGTTGTTGAATGAGTTAAACAAGGTTAAAGTGCTTTGACCAATGTCAAGCATATAGCAAGCAGTCAGTAAGGGTTAACTAGTGCTATTATGTTGTTGTTGTTGTTAACAGCTGTCGAGTCACTTCTGACTCTTAGTGACCCTGTATAAGATGTCTGAGGAGCAGCTGGTGAGTTTGAACTGCTTCTTTCAGTGGTTCTCCTTGTGTTCCTGTGCTTATCCTACAAAGCCACACCAGAACTCCAGTCCTATTATAAAATGTATAAATTAGCTAATTAGTTGATATATGCTCCTGACAATGTTTGGGTAGACTGAATTTTTATAAATTTTAAACACACTAGGGGGTACATGCATTTTCTTTACAAAAGAATATTATCTTTTGTAAAGCAATCAAACGTACTATATCACTTGTGCCAATATGTATTTTTTATATTGCAATTGCTCACTCTGAAGTACTTTTACTTATCAAAAAATAATAATAATAATAAATCCAGTAAATGGTAAATATCCCTGAATCACGTGGAGGAACATATTGCTCAATCACTGTAATTTCAATAACATTTCTTTTCCTCTCCTTCTAAAATTCAGTTAAATTGTTTTAACTAATTATTTAGACAATGCCATCTCATAGGATTTTCATTTGGACAAGCTAGATAACATAAAATTCATTTAACAATGCAATAAAACATTTGCAATTTGGAGGACAAAGAGCTTCTGTTAAATTCAAATTATTATTATTAATATTAGTAACAGTTAACAGTAATTAATGTACCTCCAAGTAATGAAGTAGTAAGATTGTATAGAGAAATTGATTTCCATTGGAGTAGTTAATTGTGCTACATGATGCTAAATGAACCAGGTAAAACATTTAAAGTTTAGTCAGTCCAGTTATTAGAGTTATGCAGATATTGTGAATGCAACTTTAATTAATTTCTTCAAAGCGTTTTATAGTTTGGCATTGTTTGAGGATAATAGCAATTGAATGACTAAATTATTCTCCATGCAATTTTTATTTTCAATTTCAATGCAGCTAAATAGGGCTTTTTCTTTGCTTTGCTTTGAACTACTATGTTTTAACATTTATTAAGCATTGACTTTGTGTCAGAAATTGTGTTTATTGTTTAATGAGGATTGGCAATCCTCATCAAGCTTTTTTGCCAAAGTAAAAGAATTCTTCCTATTTTACAGATAAGGAAATGAAGGCATAGAGAAAAGACAGATATCATTTTTCCAGGGGAAAGATGAAGGAAAATAGATTTAAATAGCTGAAATAATTATTACAGCTCTATGAAAACATTTCCAATAATGTCTAATTTTGAAATCCTAGCTAATTAGATCTCAAACACACTTCCTTTCAGTGCAGGGTTACTACCCCAAATCTGGCACCCCTGTGTCTCCAAAACCTCATGCTCCAGTGCCTTTCACATAGTACTCACTCAGTAAGTATTTGTTGGGTAAATGAATGATCAGTTATTGTGCCCTCACAATGAAAATATAACTCCCTTATTTCTTACAGAAAGCCTTTCAGCTATTGAACTGCATGCATCAAACGTTTGTGTGGTTTGGAGATAAGAGTACTGTGTGATTTACTAGCTGCATGACTCTTTGCAAGTTACTTAATTTCTCTGAAACTCAGTGTCCTCATTAATGAGAGTAAATGATTTCATGCTCACGAATGTGTTCTTTTAAGTCCTAGAACACTATCTGGATAGAAGAGGCACTGAATAGCTTTTATGAAGCTATTTACTCGGAGATAAACATTAGTTCTTTTAGATCTAATTTTCATCACCACACAGTATACACAGTGTGGTGATTAAAATGATAGAATCTTCAGCCAGACGGTTGAGGTTGCTAGATGCCATTGAGTAGGTTTGGACTAATAAGTTACCCCATGTGACAGAGTAGATCTGCTTTATGGGGTTGTCTCAGCTGTGATTTTTTAAAAGGCATTTTGCTGTGAATTGAGTGAAGGTTTACAGAGTAGATCATCAGCTTTACATTCAACAAATCATATAGTTTGTTTCATTTCAGTGATTGCAATTCCCCCCATGCAGCATCAGTGATCCCACTTCCTCCCTGTGACTCTTGTTTCCATTCAAGCTTACGTTCCAGCTGCAAAAATCTGTGATGCACCAAACCATCCTCCCAGAACATTCTCTTTTCCTCAGTTTGGTTCCAATAATCCATTGCAATGGCTACACAATTTCAGACCCCATACTCAGAGTTATGTGGTTTATTAGGGAAGTTAACAGGTCAGAAATGTTCAGGATGTTCTAATCAACTGATGATAAAAACTCATAGGTCACATCACTACACCATAAGTCTCAACTTCAAGGCACTGAGCTCCCTCTGCTCTACTCTACAAGCAAGTTTACTGCCCAAGGTCACTTGGATGTACTTGCTCTGTGGACTGGGAAGTCAGCTGCTCTGTCTCATGTTCTGGTTCTTGGTTTTGCTGCTGCTGCTCCTCTGCCATTCCTCTGGTTTCACAACTTTCTGTCCCTGAGTCAAGGAAGTTCAATGTGCAGTAATCTCAGGGTCCAAAGGATGTGCTCCACTCCTGGCTCTTCTTGTTTGATGGTATGGACATATCTCCCTCTTATTTCTAAGATGGTTTATTTTATAACCATGCTAGAATTTCAAGTTTTTGTAACTACAGTTAACTCTGCTAACATCCACAGTGTAATCATGTTATCGTATCGGTACCTTCTCTCACTGTTTTACCCAAACCCAGTAGGGCAGAAACATTGTTGGTGGGAGTCACAGACATTGCCTAGAAGAGACATTAAATAATTTTATATACCACACCAACCCTTCTAAATTTTGTCCATAGGTAAATGATACCCCTTTGATCTTGAATGGCTGATCATTCCAGGGTGTGCACACCTCACTGTGTTGTTGTCCCCACTATATACCTATCTGCTGCTTAACTAGAAATGAACCACAAGGTTCCAGACCTGAAGGGTGGCCAAAGTCCATAGTTTTGGATTCCTCCAGTCACTTTCTGACAAGTCAACCTGGTCTTTTTAATGATTTTACATTTTGTTCCATATTTTCTCCCACTCTATCAAGGACCTTGTAATGTGACCCCTATCAGAACAATTGGTAGTGGTAGGTGGGCACCATCTAGTTTTTCTGGTCAGGGTCAATGGAGATGGATGTGCATGTGTTCTATTAGTCCATGGCAAAATATTAAATGATGCAGAAAGCATCAAAAGAAGATGAAAGGAATACACAGAGTCACTGTACCAAAAAAAAAAAAAAAAAAAAAAAGGTCAATGTTTAACCATTTAAAGAGGTAGCATATGATCAAGAGCTGATGATACGGAAGGAAGAAGTCCAGGGAGCATTTAATATGCTGAGAAAAAACAAGGCATTGGGAATTGATAGAATACAAATTGATATCTTTCAACAAACTGATGTGGTACCGGAGGCACTCACTCATCTATGCCAAGAAATTTGGGAGACAACTATCTGGCCAACTGACTGGAAGATTGTACCCATTCCAAAGAGAGTTGATCCAAATAATGCAGAAATTATCTGAAAATATCATTCATATCACATGCAAGAAAAAGCTTGCTAAAGATAATACAAAAATGGCTGCAACCATGCATTGACAAAGAACTTCCAGAGGTTCAAGCTGGATTCAGAAGAGCACATGGAATGAGAGATACCATTGCTGATTTCAGATGGATCTTGGCTGAATGCAGAGAATACTAGAAAGATGTTTTATTGACTATGAATGGCTTAAATTGTGTGGATCATGACAAGCTATGGACAACATTGTGGAGAATGAGTACTCCGAAACACTTAATTGTGCTCATGAGGAACGTGTACATAAATCAAGAGGCAGTTGTTCGAACAGAACAAGGGAAAACCGAATGATAAAATTAGGAAAGGTGTGTGCCAGAGTTGTATTTTTTCACCATACTTATTCAATCTGCATGCTGAATAAACAATTCGAGAGACTGGATCATATGAAGAAAGTGTGGCATTAGGATTGGAGAAAGACTCATTAACAAGCTGTGATATGCAGATGATACAAACTTGCTGAAAGTGAAGAGGACTTAAAATAGTTACTGATGAAGATCAAAGACTACAGCCTTCAGTAAGGGTTGCATCTTAATGTAAAGGAAAAAAAAAAAAAAAAAAAAAAAAAACCTCACCAATGGACCAAAATACAACATCCATATCAGTGGAGAAAAGACTTAATTTGTCAAAGACTTCATTTTGTTTGGCTCAACCATCAACACTCTTGAAGCATAAGTGAAGAAATCAAAGGATATTTTGCATTAGGCAAATCTTCTACACAAGACCTTTTTAAAATGTTGAAGAGCAAAGATGTCAGTTTGAGGACTAAGGTGCACCTAACCCAAGCCATGGTATTTTCAATAACCTCGAATGCATGTAAAAGTTGGACAGTAAATAAGGAAGACCATAGAAGAACTGATGCATTTGAGTTATGGTGTTGGAAGAGAATATTAAGAGTACCATGGATGGCCAAAGAACAAACAGATCTGTGTTGGAAGAAGTACTTGGAAATGTCCCTTGGAAAACAGGATGGTTAGACTTCATCTCTCATACTTCAAACTTATTATCAGGAGGGCCTGTTTTCCTGGAGAAGGATATCATGTTTGTTAAAGTGGAGGGTCAGAAAAAAAGAGGAAGACCTCAAAGAGATGAATTAGCACAGTGACAGTAGCAGTAGGCTCAGGTTTAGCAACGATTGAGAGGTTGGTGCAGGACCAGGCAGTGTTTTGTTCTGTTGTGCCTAGGGTCACTATGAGTCTGTACAGACTCGATACCTAACAATAACAACATTAGTCCATGGGATAAATTGATTCCAAGTGTCTTCAATTTTCATCAGTCTTCTTTTCTTCACACAGGTAGAGACTACTAGTTGCACCTTAGATGATCGCTAGTGAAGTTTAACGATCCCAGTCGCTACTCACCAAAGTAGAATAGGGCATAGTCTTTGTGGATATGTCATACCAGTTGACCATGGGTCACCTGAGACTATGGTACTAAGCCCCCAGGCCCAGCATCTCATTCCCTCAAGGTATTTGGTAATGTCTGAGAAGTTTTCATAATTTTGTCCTTTTATATTCTTGGATACGTTTGCAGCAAACGTAAATTTGTTTATGTTTCTGTTAAGTGCCATTAAGTTGCTTCCGGCCCATAGTGTTTCTGAAGAGCAACTGGTGAGCTTGAACCACCAAATTTGCGATCATACTGATTTTGCAGTCTAGCACGTTAGCCCAAAATGCCACATAACCATGCACAAATATCTTGCCAAGTCTTTACGTATTTGTGAGTATACTCACACATTCCCTCCTATACCCATTCAGCCTGTGCACCCGTATGCTCTGATTTTTATGGGAGAAGAGACCACTGATTAACTGGATTCAAGCCACCAACCTTTAAGTTAGCTGTCAAGTGCTAAAGTTTTATACCACCAGGGCTCCTTTCAGTCAAACTCCCCATTACCCATCGATGTTGACTTGATCCCAACTCAGAGCCATCAAGTTGGTTCCAACCCATAGCGACCCTGAACAGGGTTTCCGAGGCTGTAAATCTTTACGGGAGCAGAAAGTGTCATCTTTCTCCCGTGGAACAGCTGGTAGTTTCGAACTGCTGACCTTGCGGTTCGCAGCCCGATTCATAACCACTATGCTACCAGAGCTCCTTTCAGAGCTATACTATTAGAGTTTAAATCCTGATAACAATTTTTACTGTGGCTCAGTTCCTTCAACTCTGAAATAGGGATAGTAAGAGTACCTGTGTGACGCTGTATGATAAACAATGGACAGCAAGGTCGGTTTAAACTGCAACATCAGCAGTTCAAACTGACCAATCGCACCTTGGAAACTCCATACAGGGTTGCTATAAGTCAGAACCGACTCCATGGCACTTAACAATATAATACAATCACAGTAAAATAGCAAATGAGATTTGCTTAGAAAAGTGCCTGACTCATACTGTTTTAGCTTATTAAAACTTGATTATTATTTCTTTTGTAAATTTTAAAGTATTTTTATTCTACAATGTCTTGTTGAATCATCCCAGCCTTTCTGTGAAGTTGGAATGATTATCCCTACCTTACAGTTGAAACTGCCACTCAGAGTGACTCAATGACTTGCCCAAAGAATTAAGATTAGCAGAGCCAAGACATCAGCACTGGCCTTTGCCCTATAAATCTTGTGCATATTGATTTCTACTACCTTTTCCATCAACCTGCCAACCCTCCCTAAAACCAGCTTCTTCACCACTTTTGTCTTGCATTCTTCCCTTTGCAGATCCCTATTTGAGCCAAGGCAAGAGGTTGTGGAGCAGACAGAGGGTAACTGGAAAAACCTGGAGACATACAACTATAATAAATACCACCCCATTGAGGAGGTGAGCATGGAGTGTTACTTATTACTATCTATTCTATGGTAGGGGAGTGATAGGTCACCGTTAACATCCATGGACTAAAACCAAACCAAACCTACTGCCATCTAATCAATTCTGACTGCTGCTGCTGCTGCTGGTGGTGGTGGTTATGTGCCCTGGAGTCAACCTCTTTATAGAGTTTCTGAGATCGTAAATCTTTATGGGAGCAAACAGCCTCGTCTTTCTTCTGGGGAGCAGCTGGTGGATCTGAACCATTAACCTTACAGTTAGCAGCCTAATCCCTAGTGCCACAAGGGTTCCTTGTCCATGTACCAGAGAGGCTCAACATTTGGTGTTTTAATTGGCCAGTGTACTGAATTTGAGGGATTTTCAAACATCCCTGCACACCCCTACCGCCCTTTAAGCTATAAAACCTATGAGTTAAAAAATAAACAAGCAGATTAACAACATCAAAAAGAAAAAAGAACACCCCAATAAGCCAGCTTTGCTACTATGACCATGACCAGAATTAATCTAAATTAATAAGCTTGTTTATCAAGTTCCCAGAAGGTGTAAACAGGGCAGAGTCGGTATGTGTCTGGATGTAGGAGGTGGAGTAGAGAAGCCTTCTGAATGAATTATATTTAACTGAAAATGAAGTATTTTTTATAGAAGCATGAGACATAGGTAGCAATTCTTAAGAGGGAAAATTTTTTTTCAAAGAAATATTTGTGATGTTACTAAGTTTGGTGGTTTTTAAAGATGGATACTGTGAAAATTAGCTCAAATATGAGTCAGAATTGACTCAATGGCAGTGAGTGTGTCATGCATATGCACACTCATATTGTTGTTGTTGTTAAGTGCTATCAAGTTGGTTCTGACTCATAGTGACCCTGTGTAGGGTTTCTGAGGAGTGATTGGTGGGTTTGAACTGCTGAGCTTGTGGTTAGCAGTCCAGTGCTTACCCTACAGCATCACACTAGGGACTTCTATTATACTTTTCTTCTTATGTTGTTGATGTTGTTAAATACCATCTAGTTGGTTCTGACTCATAGTGACCCTGTCTAGGGTTTTAGAGGAGTGTCTGGTGGATTTGAACCTCATGGTTCAAACTGACCGTGCGATCCAGTGCACCGAAGCATGCGTATGTGTGTATATATGTACATCTTCACATGCTTAGGCAACTATTTTTGAGATATACATTTCTAAAAAGGAAATTGCTAGACTAAAGGATATGCGTATTTAAATTTTGTATTATAAATAGACAAGTTATCCCTCAAACAGACTGTAACAATTTATACTCTCAAATATACTAATATTTTTCAGAGTATAAGCAAAAAATTTAAACTTTTTTTCTGCAACTATTTTCACAATCTGAAGAACAGATTTGATGAATTAAACACTAAAGACCGAAGACCAGAAGAGTTGTGGGATGACATCAAGAACATCATACATGAAGAGAACAAAAAGTCATTAAGAACACAAGAAAAAGGAAAAGGTCAAAATGGATGTCAGAGGAGACTCTGAAACTTGCTCTCCAGCGTAGAGAAGCCAAAGCAAATGGAAAAATTGAAGAGGTCCAAGAACTGAACAGCAAATTTCGAAGATCGGCTCGAGAAGATAAAGCCAAATACTATAATAAAATATGCAAAGATTTGAGTAGAAAAACAAAAGGGAAGAACACGGTCAGCATTTCTCAAGCTGGGGGAACTGAAGAAAAAATTCAAGCCTCAACTTTCATTACTGAAAGATTCTCTGGGCAAATTATTGAATGATGCA
>NW_006408563.1:1713085-1718882 GCF_000296735.1 Chrysochloris asiatica | reverse complement strand
CAAGTGTGGCAGTGGTAGTGAGGTTGGCCCAGGATCGGACATTGTTTCGTTCTGCTGTGCATGGGGTTGCTATGAGTCGGTTCCGACTCGATGGCTCCTGACAACAACAACAACAACAATATTTTCACAAAATACTAGAGTCCATAATTTTGAACAAGAATTGAGACTCTTGTATCAGAGATGTCCTGGCAACTTGCTTGTTGTGGGACCTAACCCAAGACATTTAACCTTCTCATCTGTGATGCAGGGATAGCAGTACCTGTGCTGCAGCATTTTTGTGAGAGGTAAATACAGTAAAGGACACAAAGCAACACCGTTACTGATGAAGTCATCAACAAACAGCTGCTACTGCTGCTCCCTGGTATTTGTAGCATTCCCAAGAGTTAAGGCACCTCAATTTGACGCAGTTCCAGCACAAAAGAGCACATGATACCCATGTGATGAGTTATTGCTCTTGTCGGTTGACATAACTAAATTGAAAATGCCATCACTATTATTGTTATGATAATGTAGTTTATATATAGGTAGTCCATGCTAAGGTGAATGTCAAGCAAGATACAACAATTTTGAAATAGTAAATTATTATTCCTTATTCATTTTGATTTCAGATTATGTTACTATATGACTAATCCATAATTTATGTAATGTTCTTTACCAGCTATTCCTCGGAAGCTCTACAAAGGGTCACAATGAATCAGAACCCACTTGCTGGTACTGAACAATGACAACAACAATTGATGATTATGGAGTCCTGGTGTGGTGCTGTAGAATAAGAACTGGACTGTTAACTGCAATGTTGGCAGTTCAAACCTACCAGCTACTCCTTGAAAACCCTATACAAAGTTGTATGAGTCAGAATCAGCTCAACAACACTTAACAGCAACAACAATTCATTTTTATTATTTACCATAATTATTGTCATTTAGCAACTCCAACTATAAACATTTAATGTGGGGGATATCTTATCACATGCTGATGACTCTGTCTTAATAGTTCTTATGCTTGTGAATTCTCATTCCCTTCACCCTACAGAAATCCAGATTATTGATTTACAGGCTACAGTATAAAACCCTTACCTTCTAGCCATCTCTAGACTTGTAACAAAATCAGCATCTATTCACTTCAACTCAGTTGAAATGAAATGATAAATTTGGGCTACATTTAGAAATTTCTGTTGATATAGTCTATGAAGGCATTCCCAGCTCTTCTCTAATCCTGGAACACTGGACATTATTAACAATATTGAAGAGATCCATAAAGTTGTGGGTTCATGAGCTGCACTGCAAAGTCGGTTTGAAACAAAAGGTCAGCGGTTCAAGCTCATGAGTCACTCCTTGGAAACCTTATACAGGGTTGCTGTGAGTCAGAACTGACTTGACGGTACTTAACAACAATGATAATAAAGACTGTAAAAGATTCTGCAAAATAAGACTGACCTGAAACTTCCGGCATGATTGGGTGCCTTACGCAAGTTAAACTGGTGGTCACTTTAAAGGGTGCCCAATGCTTCTGAAGTGTTTTCAGTGGAGTATTAAAATTGTTATTTCTTGATAAGTACATGAATATACATGTAGAACTCAACAGGTTGTCCTAAAACTTAGTAGTAGAGTAGATCTTTAAAGGAAAAGGGGAAGGTGATAATCTGGTGTTCCATTTAACCACACAGATATTATAATTTAGAGTACAGAGCTCAAGATTTAATTACTTTATTCATAAATATTATTTTTACCCTGGCCATTTCAGATCTATCAGTGGATGAGTCAGATAAGTGAGAAATACAAGGATGTGGCGACTCAGCATTTCCTAGGAATGACCTATGAAACTCGGCCCATGTATTATTTGAAGGTGAGTGAAAAGGTCACCTGACTAGGTGGGACTTTCCCTCCCAATCCAAGGATATTAACTTTTATTAATTTCCTAGAGTTGCCAAGATAAAATACTATGCAATGGATGACTTAAAACATCAAAAATGTGTTGCCTTGCAGTTCTGGAGACTGGAATTCCAAGTTCAGTATGTCAGCAGGGCCACGTTCATTCTAAAGGTTCCAGGGGAAAATCCAGTCTTGTCTTTCCTGGCTTCTGGTAGACCTAGGGGCTCCTGTGCTTATAGCTGCAAACTTTACTTCCATCCTACTTGTCGTTCTTCCCTCTCTCTCTAACTGTGTGTCTCTTCTCCTCATTGGATTAGGACCAGTCTCTTCCAGTATGACCTAATGCTGTCTTAACTGATCTTCAAATATCTTGTTTCCAAATAGGGTTGCATTCACAGATATTGAGAGTTAGGACTTCAACATTTCATTTTTGGAGGGATACAATTCAACCCAGAACAGAACTCTACTCAAACATGTGAAAAAACGACTTCTAGCTTTTGGCTATAGCAGCAAAAACCAGATAGGAAGCGCTCAAAGAACAACTCCAGAGCTCTGGATCTGCCATACGATTCAGGACATCAGTTTCCCGCACTTGCAAGTGAAAAAATCACGATATTATGGAAAATACGGCGAGTTAGGAATCTGGAGACAGACTCCCTCGGCGACTACCTGACCCTGGCAGAGTTTAGAGGGCGTGTCTAAAGCCAATCTGGCTCAGAAAACCCTGCTAAAAGCGTTGCAGAGGCATCTGAAAAAAAAAGAAAAAAAAAGAGAGAGAGAGAGACGCGGAGACTACATATTTCTCCCTCTTTTTCCCTGTCACACCTTCATTGCTCAGCCCGGACATCAGGCAGGACAGTTTTCCCACATGACAGAGATAGGGAGCTTGGAAAAGTTTCCCCAGCGGGACCCTTCACAATGGTGCACTGTGGAGTAGGTTCCAACTCCAGATGACCCTGTGCGGGGTTTCTGGGACTGTGGGTCTGTGTGGAAGCAGAGCACATTGCCTTTTCTCCCATGGTGCGTCTACTGGTTTTGAGCTGCTGACCTTGCAGTTGGCAGGCCCATTCGCAGCTGCTGTGCTGCCGGAGCTCCCTGCACAGGACCAATTAAAAACAATCTGTAAAACCCCAGCACAAAAGGACTCAACCATCCGAGAATTGCGCTGTGCACACGCAGATACCTCACTGACCTTCAGAGACAAAAATAGTGGACAATCTTTCTCCCATTAACTCCCCAATATCTACCTGTACACCTCTACTATAATGACTAGAGGAGGGGCCTGAGAGAGCGGAAACCCCCACACCCTGATGGAGGCTTCTAATTACACACACACTGACAGTGTAGCTCGGGACAGTCAACCACAGCTTCATTACTGTTCCAAAGTGGTGATTTTTGTCTATGCATTTATATTACTTCTGCTTTTGGTCCTTGTGATCACACATCTTTCGTGGAGGTGGGAGCTTTTTCTCCCTACATTACCCAATAAGAGACAACAATCATGGCCATATAGCCAAGCTATAAGCATACCCAGTAATATTCCACCACTGAGACAAGAGCCAACAGCATCTGCTAAGCAGTACACGCGAAAAGGGAAGTCTATCTCCTGATCATATTCACCAGGAAACACCCAGTAAGCTTAACAACAAACAAAAAAATTCACTTAAGCTTTAAAAACAAAAAACAAAAACACATAACTATCATGACAAATAAAAAGCAACAAACGATATCAAAACATATCCAAAACCAAAAGAGAGTAGCTGATGCAAATGAACTGGAGACAGACAAAAGCTTTATAGAGGAGGAAGAACAGGTTTTGGATATGCCTGAGAAATAATTCAGAAGAATTATATGGAAACAAATTCAAATGCTCTGAAAAGGGGTGGAGGGAAACAAGGAAGAAGTCAGGAAAGTACTACAGGAGCAACCAAATAAGATTGATGCAGCATTGGAAAGCATTCAAAACCTGCAAAAAGGTGTTCAGATGATCAATAATAAGATACCAGAAATGGACAATACACCGAAAAGGGAAAGGAGCAGAATAGAAAAGATGGAAGCCAGAACTAGTGAGTTAGAAGGCAAATCTCTCAATAGTGCTAAGATAGAGGAACAAAGGGAAAAAATGATACAAAAAAGATTTAAAAAAAAAAATCTGAAGAGATTATATGATACATGCTGGATAACATGAAAAGGAACAACTTAAGAATTACTGGCATTCCGGAACAGGAAGAATCAAATAAGTCCACAGAGGAGATAGTTTAAGAGCTTCTGGAAGAAAATTTCCCTAACATCTTGAAAGATGCGAAGATAAACATTCAAGAAGCCAAACATACCCCAGGAATGATAGACCCCAAAAGAAAGTCACCAAAGGAATATAATAATCAGGCTCTCCAAAATCAAAGACAAGGAAAGAATACTAAAAGCAGCCAGAGAGAAGAGAAATGTCACTTATAAAGGCAAGCAAATTAGATTAAGCTTTGACTATTCAGAAAAACAATGCAGGCAAGAAGGCAATGGGGAGACATATAAAAAGTCCAAGAAAATAACTGTCAACCAAGAATCATCTATCCAGCAAAACTATCAATCAAATATGATGGTGTGATCAAGACATTCCATGATAAACAGAATCTGAGAGATTTTATCAAAACCAACCCAGCACTTCAAAACATCTGTGGACTGAAAACCAACAAGAACAGACAACGAACAGAGATTGACAGGCGTGGCAACAACACCTGTCACTCAGTCAACAGATAGCAGAGTCCAGAACAGAATAAGACTACAACAACAAACTCAAAGGAGCTGGAAGGTCAACCGAAGATCAAAATTATATCAATGTCAAAGAAGGGACAAACATAGCAACAGAGACCCAGGTGGTTGAGGATGTCAGGTAAATTACAGAAGACAATGGATTATTTTAAATGGAGAGAAAAGTTAGTAGACTATAAGGTAACCCCAAAGAAAGTTAACACTTCACAACTTTTCATAAAAATGAATTTCTAAGCAGAACAAGCAAACATGAAAACTAAGAAACTGACAAGAAATAGCACAAAAAACACAAACCCAACACAAGAAGGCATGAAGAACAAAAGAATGAACAGCACCACCAAAAAAGTAATATAATGGTAGCAATTAATTCATACCAATTGATAATTACATTGAATGCACCAGTGAAGAGACAGAGAGTGGCAGAATGGATAAGAAAACAAGACCTTTTAATATGCTGCCTACAAGAGACAGACCTTACACACAAAGACAAAAACAGACTAAAAGTTAAAGGATGGAAAAAATTTACCAAGCTAACTGAAACAATAAAGAAGCAGGAGTGGCAATGCTAATCTCCAACAAAGTAAACGTTAAGATAAAAACCAGCGTAAGAGATAAAGAACAACACTATCTCATGCTCAAAGGGTCAATTGAGCAAGACAACATAACCATAATAAATATATATGCTCCCAATGAAAGAACACCAAGATACATGAAGCAAACCTTACTGAAATTGAAGAAATAAATAGATAAATCTACAATTATAGTGGGAGATTGTAACACACAACTCTCAAAAAGGGACAGAACAAACAGAAAGAAACTGGACAAAGTTACAGAGGAACTAAACAACACAATCAAGCAACTTGACCTCATAGATGTAAGCATGTGAAAATAGGTCAAGAGAGAAAGACTTTGCCTTTTCTATCCCAAAGTTTAGAATTTAAAATATGTAGAGCCTTAAGGTTTAAAGACACAGTATAGACATAAAACCAAACGGCCACCACTCGTCTGTCTGTCGTGCTGTGGTGGTTTGAGTTGCTATGATTCTGAGGGCTATGCCACCGGTGTTTTGAAAAACCAGCAGGGTCACCCATGGTGGAAAGGTTTCAGATGAGCTACAAAACAAAGACAGACTAGGAAGAAAGAGTGACAAACTACTTCCG
>NW_006408563.1:1685178-1710250 GCF_000296735.1 Chrysochloris asiatica | reverse complement strand
TTCTGCTGTGCATGGGGTCGCTATGAGTCAGTTCCGACTCGATGGCACCTGAAAACAACAACAACAAGGTTTAATCATCTGGGTAGAGTCAAATTCCGGAGTAAGAAGAATTTGAAAAATAATTGGGTCTTGGCACAACAACTTAAAAAAAATAAGTCCAGACGTGGTAGAGCTCATTTCTTTTTCATTTTGCCTTGTCTTGTCTCCACCAACACTGAGGAACTTAGAATGGTGGGTATTGACTGTACAGAATGTAGACATTCTAGTTGTTGGTTTTCCACCTTTATTCTTTAAAGGCCTGTGTTCACCTTCAGGATGGGGATAGAGGAAGTGGATAAGGAGAAAATCCTCAACTCATGCTTCAACCAGAGCCTGGTCATTGTGTATCTATATTTTGAGTTTTTAAAACAGAATTTTTCCATAAAAACACTTGAAAACCACACATCACTTAGCTCCTTCATTCCATGGTTGAGGTATGTACAAAGAACCAAAGGAGTGAAGTGACGTGCAACGTAAAGCCAGGATATTAACCAGATCTCCAAGCTTCCCTACCCCTTTTGCAGGTGACATGCTGAAAAGTGTTTGGGGCCAAATATCTACCTTTCCACAGCACCAGAACTTCTAGGTTTCCAATTCTGGACTTGGCCACACATTAAAATCATCTGGACAGCAGCTAAGAAACACTAATTTCTGTCGACCTCCACCTCACCCCACTCCGCTCCCAACCCCACCAAGATCTTGATTTAATTGGTGTGGGATGGGGATCAAGCAACAGTATGCTTTGAAAACTTGCCAGATAATCCCAAAGTCTAGCCAGAGTTGAGAAGCACTGCTCCAAACTAATGACTTAAAGTGTGGTCCCTGAATCAGCAACATCATCACCACCTGGGAACTTGTTAGAAATGCACATTCTCAGATTTCCTCCTTAGACCTACTGAGTCAGAAACTCTAGGGGTGGTGCCTAGCAATCTGTGCTTAAAAAGCCCTCTTCTACATGGTTTTAGTGTGTACTAATTTCAGAACAATGAATTTCTAACAAGTTCCCAGGTGATGCTGAACCTGCTGGTCCAAGACTCACAGAACCAAAAATTTTAGCCAAAGTGGTTTGGCATATTAAGAAGTAGAATTGCTTAATTAATTGCCTTTTCACTATTTACTGTAGCCATGTCAATTTACAAACCACATCCTCAAACTCTCAGTTCTCTACAATTACAAATAAATCTATGGCTCTGAAATAGAATTTACCCAGGAGTAGACTGATTGACTTATACAGAGTGCATGGGGCACCTGCCTACCTCATTTTAGAAAAGTCATCAAATTCTGAGTTAATTCAGCCAAAGACATCTCAACATCCTGTGCTTGGGGCATATTATTAAGAATAAATTGAATTACAATAAAGAAGCAATAAAGACCAACATAAAATGAATATACATATACTCATAAAAGGAGTAAATATAAGAGAAGATGGGTTAGGACTTGCGCTGGCAGCTTTGAAACTGGATGAGGCTGAAAGGAGAAACTTCCTTTAATATGATGGAACCAGCCATGTGTTGATCACAGTTTGTAAGTTTCACAGATGGAAGGAGAGAGCCTTCCTCCGGTCAGTTCTCAGTGGCTTCAGTGAACACCACTAGACCAGGTTAGATTCAATTCCAAACAGATGTGACTGTAACAAACGTGGGAGTGTTCATAGTCTTTTCTCCACCAAAGAGGCTCCATAATTGCCAGATTCATTCCTGTCTACCCCACCCCTCTGAAAAATGAGGGGATCTTTTTGCTGGAGTGAGGCCGAAGTGATGGACAGAAATAACAACAGGAGAGAGAGGAATGAAGGTTGGGTTGGCTGGTAATGGAGGAGTCTCTAGGGGGAAGGAACATTTAAACGAGTTGGAGCAGAGTATGTGTTTACATCCCTTCAAGGTCACAAGCAATTTAACGGACTGAAAGTCAACTGTGAACTTTGATTGCTACCTTTGTTTGCCTCTTTGAGCAGGATGGGAGCATGAACCACACTGGGTGACACTCTCAGAGAGAATGACATAAAAATGGCTGTATACAAATTTTTTGTTCAGTATTTCAGCAACAAAAAATTATTTTTTTAAAATAAAAATATCCCTGTAGTTAGTGATAATAAAAGTATTTTTGTAAGTCCAACTTAAATTATCAATATACCTATATGGCTACAATTTAATGTTAATCTACTTTTTGAATCTACTTTTTGGTGTGGTACGGTAGGATAAACACTGAACTGTCAAATACAATGTTGGTGGCTCAAACACACCAGTTGCTCCTCAGAAACCCTATGCAGGCAACTCGACAACACTTATTAACAACAATAATGAGTCCTGATGTGGCGCTATAAAACAAGCACTGGACTGCTAACTTCAAAGTCAGTGGTTGAAACTCACCAGCTTCTTCTGTTGTTGTTGTTAAGTGCCGTTGAGTCAGTTCCGATCCATAGCAACCCTGAATACGGTTTCCGAGCAGCAGCTACTTCTAGGAAACCCTATACATAATCACAATGAGTTAGGACCAACTTGCAGCACTAAACAACAACAAACAATACACTCTGGGCAGAGCTGTCATTATTACACAATTATAATAACACTTTGAATCATGTGATCTGGAGGTACTTCATGTATGCTCTGCTGTTTTTGTTGCTTACAAGATATTTTTGTAGTCAGTGATTTTGTCTCATTTTCTGATGTTTTAGCTACAATATTTCATATTTGTGAAGCTATATCAATAACTTGTTTGAGAATGAAGTAGTAATTAAAGGAAAAGAAGAAGAAAATTTAAAAAATGCTTTTGCTCAGTTACTAATAATGTTCTAACTAGTTATGTGATTTGATGTAAAAAGATTTTAGAAAACAATTTTGTTGTTAGTGTTCATATAATAAGATCTATTACATTTTAGGCAATTTATGACTATGTCTATCACATAGTATCCTATGATCAAAATTAATAATAAACATTACTAAGGATTCTGTATGGACTGGAGTCTTTGTGTGGCACTGTGGGATAAAGCACTGGACTGCAAGGTCGGTTTGAATCACAAGGTTGGCAGTTCGAACTTACCATCCACTCCTCGGAAACTCTATTCTGGGTAGTTATGAGTCTGAACCAACTCAACAGCACTTAACAACAATAGTATGGCAGGAGGCCCATGACAAGGGGTGACACCATGAGCTACCCCACTGGGTGACACCAATCCTAGTGATGCCACTATCTCTGAGTAAACCCGTGGGCTAAGGTTCTAGAAGGCTCACGTGGACTTAGCCTCTTAGCTTGTGACTTAAGGGTTTATGCCTTTAAAATTAGGCAATAATTTAGGGTGTAGGAACAACCAGGCTTAGGATAGGTGATGTGGGTAGTCAGCACACATCCACATACAACAACCAAGGCAACTATGGCAGGAAAACAAGAATGACAGAAGACAGGATCATAAAAGTGAATGTCTCAATCAGCAGCCTTGCTTCCTGCTTGCCAACATGGAGCAGAAAAGGGGATTTCTAGGGAGCAGAGGACATCACTGGTGGCACAACCCATTAAGCTCTCCATTACGAACTGACCATTCAAATTCCCCCAGAGGTGCTTCTAAAGAAAGGTCTGGCAATGTGTTTTTGAGCGATCAATACCTTGAAAACCCTCCTCTGTAGCACATGGGGTTGCTATGAGTCATAATCGATTGCATGGCAACTGGTACTGGTCTGGGGAATAAAATTTACCAGCTTTGCCCTGGGCTCACTGGCTTACAATAATAAAGGGATTGTTTGCTAATGAAGCACTGATGTCCTTTCCAGATCAGCCAACCATCAAATAATCCCAAGAAGATGATTTGGATGGATTGTGGAATTCACGCCAGGGAATGGATTGCCCCAGCTTTTTGCCAATGGTTTGTGAAAGAAGTAAGTCTTTTTCATTTCCTCCTAATGGTACCTGACACCCAGATTCCTGCCCCTTCTTGGCCATATAAAAAGGGTGCTTCTTTCATGCCTGGCAAAGCAACTGGTAGTGAGCTATTTCTGCTTCCCAAGTGAAAAGGAATTAATGAGTTGTTGTTGCTGAGTGCCATGAAGTCAGTTCTGACTCACAGCGACCCTGTATGGAGTTTCCAAGGAGTGCCTGGTGAGTTTGAGCCACTGACCTTGTAGTTCAAACTGACCAAATGCTTATCCTACAGCCCCAAACCAGAACTCCAATTAATGAGTAGGTTCACTGAAAACTAAGCTAGGGGTCTAATCTCCTTCCAGTGCATCAAAAATAACTTCTCTTGGAAGTTAGACATCTGTACGAGTAGAAGAAAATACATCTTGGGAGTCAGAGGCAAGTTTGAATTCTGCCTGTCTGTAATATTCTTAGACAAATCTTCTCGCACTAGGTCCACTAGGCTTTTATCTGTAAATGGAGTATAAACTGGCTGCTACTTTGGTCTGTTGTGTGAATTAAGAGTTAACATAAGAAAAGAACTAGCAAAGTGGATTTTTGCATATTACCTATACCCTTCCCTGCAGGAGATAAGAAACCTTCAAAAGTAACAAAAGATACATTTTTTTTTTCCAGTCTCTTCAGAAAATCAAGCATAAAGAAACTCATAAAGAGTCTCAAAGTGTGGTTTTAAGAGCAGCAGCTTCAATCAGCATCAATTGGGAACTTGTTAGAAATGCAAATGCTAAGGCTGTATCTCTGATCTTGTGAATTAGAAATTGGAGTGGGGGAGGTGAGGCTGAAATGAGTGTTTCAACTTGTCCTCTAGGTGATTCTGATGCTGAAATTTGAGAACCACTGGACTGCTAATCACAAGGTTGGCAGTTCATACCTACCAACTGCTCCTAGGAAACCCTATACAGGATTTCCATAAGTAGGAACTGACTCATAACAACAATACAGCAGTTATTGAAAGGAGCCCTGGTGGCATCGTCAGTTACACATTGGGCTGCTAACTGCAAGGTCAGCAGTTCAAGTCCACAGGACAAAGATCAGGCTTTCTGCTCCCATAAAGATTTACAGCCTTGGAAACCCTATACAGGGTCATTATGAACCAGAACCGATTCAATGACACACAGCCACCACCACCACCACCATCATCGTTAGGGACTTTGCTGTGGCACTGTAGGATAAGCACTGGACTGTGAACCACAAGGTTTGCAGTTCAAATCCACCAGCATCTCCTCAGAAACCCTATACAGAGTTGTAATGTGTCAGAACCAACTTGATAGAGTTTAAGAAGAACAACATCATCATCAGTAACAGAGCCCTGGTGGCATTACAGGATAAGCACTGGACTGCTGACTACAAGTTTGCCAGTTCAAACAGCTCCTCAGAAGAAAGACGAGGTTTTCTACTCTCTAAAGATTTGTAGTTATGAGTAGTAATCAACTCATGGCAGTGGGACCAGAAAGAAGACTGAGGATATTGAGCATCCCTGCCTCCTCTTTCTACAGATGCAGTAGTGTATTCCACCCTGTGTATTCCATCCAGTGAGGTCCATGAGCACAGTCACCATTTATGATGTTGGAAAGTATTTACAGTGAATAGGTCAGTGTTGTTGCTGTTGTTAAGTGCCGTCAAGTTGATTCTGGCTCATAGCAATCCTGTATAGGGTTTCTGGGGAGTGGCTGTTGATTTTGAACCACCGACCTTGTGGTTCAAACCAACCTTGTAGTCCAGTGCTTTATCCTACAGCATCACACCATGATTCTGTCTTGTAACAGTCTATCATGCAATCTCTGCCTTTCTTTCCATAAGTCAGAATAAAGCCAAGGTGTCTTTTGAATCTTGGTCTCCCTTGCCTACCATTGTGAAATAGACACTTGGGGGGGAGGGGGGGAGAGAGAGAACAAGAGCCAGAAACAAACATCACAACAGAACACATGTGGGCCCAGATCCAGCCTAAAACTAACTGGAATACCTTGGGGAGGGGCTGGAAACTGCCCAGACCCAAAATGGTGGGGGGTCTATGTTGTCATGGACAGATGGAGTAGCTGGGGACATGGGACTCAGGGAGGAAAAGGAGCTGTTTGCTGAGAGCTGGGTGGGGGGAGCAGTGGGTGTATGTATTCTTTGGTTATTTGATGATGCACGGAGGGGATTTTAATCATTGCAATGAAATGAAATATGATAGGATGAATATGAAGCTGAAGTGGACTGAGGCAAATAATGATGTATGCAAAACTTTGAACAACAGGGCTCTGGGATACAGAGATTGAAACATGGTTTGAATGGAGAAAAAGGGGGAAATAATGTTAAGAAGCTTTTGTCTGTTGAGTCTTGGTCCCCCTGGCATACAGCTATAACATAGACACTAGAGAGGGAGAGAAAGGAATAGCCAGAAATACTGCCATAGAAAGCGTGTAAGTCCGTCTTCTGCCTATAACTGATTGGAATACCTAAAATGGGGCTACAACGTGCCCAGTGAAGGAGGCTTCCTGAGGAGCCTCTGCATTACACAAGACCATAGGTGGAATCCTGAACAGCATCCAGAATCTTCGGAGGGGAAATGTCCACTTGAAAGGACAAGCAGACTAGCCTGGAGTGGCCAGAAGAACAGAAGATACTTTCTGAAAGAAAAACTGACAGGAAAAACACAAAACAATATAGGCAGGCCAACTGATTACTACAAGAACAAACAAGTGGCTCGCCCAGGAAACATCAAGGCAAGTGGTCGGGTCCCCTTCAAGGCAAACCCCCTTCTAAGACTAAGGCTCAAGGGGAATGCATGCTCTGATTGGCAACCACGTTCATCAGCGATAAGGGGAAGTGAGGGAAAAACAGTAATGAAGCTGTGAGCTAAGCCATACAATGCTCAATAGACTCCTGTGAACTCGGATGGAAACCTGGTTGGCCAGCAGTATGCCAAGTCCAGGGGACTTTTGGACCAGGAGTCAGTGACATAGCCACAGAGGACTAGAGTGGAGAGTGAAGTGTCCAGCTGATAAGAAGAGAGGGCACATGCATAAGTACACCCACACTTGCAGATAATACCCACTTGATCTGGCTTCAATGGCTGGATGATCAGAGCACAAACAGAAGACGAAAGAAGAGGGAAAAAAGAGTAATCTGATACAATTTGATGAACTTGACATAGACCTATGGAAGCAGTAGCTCAAAAGAGTGAACAAATCTTCACAGCGAGGATCATTCTCACCTCCTCCGCACACGGAGAGGATGGAGATGGGCAACTTAGACACTGGCGACCCAGAATGGGGGGCTACAGAGGCAAGAAGTGACTGGCTTGCAAGCTTTCAAGAGGGAACCTAGATCCAGAGGGCAGAGAGCAAGGTAGAATCTCCATTGAGTAGTGTCCATTCTGCCTAGTCAGGGCTGAAGAAAAGCTATGCAGATAGGTCTCTTGCAATAAATGGTGAATAATTGTTATCAGATTGTAAAGGATGGAAATGTAAAGGTAGATGTTTTGGGGCAAAGGGAGGGGAGTGATTAATCTTGTAGTCTAGGAGTGAAGGTCCCTGGGACCATCAAAGGAGAAGAGCGGAGAATGGAACCCTACCCAGAGAAGCAGTGATGCTAGGGATGGAGGCAGAGACGATGACTGATGTGGGGAAATGGAGTGGCTGGAGACTTTGGACCCAGAGAGAGAAAGGGGCGGTATGCAGATGACCAGGGGGCAGGCCTGGTCTATACTAAAGGTATACCCTTTAGTTGATGGATGATGCATGGAAGGGATTGTAACCATGGCAAGGAAATGATATACGACAGGATCAATGTGAAGCTGATGTCCTCCCATGTAAACTATCACATAATTCACAATAAAGCATTAAAAATTTTTTTTAAAAAAGGATAAGGCCAAGGGCCAATTGCAAAGCAGACCATCAATTGCTCATATGTAATTTTAAGTTGAAGATGAAGAAAACTAAAACAAGTCCATGAAAGCCAAAGGACAAACTTGAATTCATCCCCACCTGAATTTAGAGATCATCTCAAGAATAGATTTGATGCACTGATCAATAAACACCAGACAACTTGTGGGATGACATCTCATATATTAAGAAAGAAATAGGGCATTAAAAAAGACAGAAGAGGGGAAAACAAGATCACAATGAATGTCAGAAGACACTGAATCTTGCTCTTGAAATTAGTATAGCTACAGCAAATGGAAGAAATGATGAAGTAAAAGAGCTAAATTGAAAATTCCAAAGGACAGCTTGAGAATATAAAGTAAAATACTGTAATGAAATGTGCAAGGCCTGGAATTAGAAAACCAAATAGGAAGAACATGCTCAATACTTCTCAAGCTGAAAGAAATGTAGAAAAAATTTAAGCCTCAAGATGAAATAGATTGCCTTAAGTTGAGGGATTCTGTTGGCAAACTATTGAATGATACAAGAAGCATCAAGAGAAGATGGAAAAATATATACAGTCATTGTATCAAAAATAAGTGATCAATATTCATTCATTTAAAAAACTAATGTATTAACAATAATATTTAGGGAGAAGTCCAAGTTGCACTGAAGGCATTGGTGAAAAACAAGGCTCCAGGGATAAAGAGAAGACCAGTTGCGATGTTTCAACAAATGGATGCAACACTGGAAGCACCCATATGTTTGGCCTACCAACTGGAAAGATCCATATTCAAAGGGTATCATGGTATCATGCCCATTCCAAAGAAAGGTGATCCATCAGAACCACCAGAATAATATCAGTAGTATCATGTAATAGTTAAGGTTTACTTGAATGGGCCAGGATTCTCAGTGGTTTGGCAGTTAAGAAGTAGTAATTCTCAATGATGAAATCTGTTATGAGTAGCCAATCAATTGAAAGAAAGTTGCCTTGGGGGTGTGGCCCGCTTCTATTATACTGGACACTTGGTCAAACTTACTTTGCTTTTAGCTGGGTCTGGATTCTGCATCTGTCTTGTCATCTGACCTCCTGTTCTTTGGACGTGAGCCAGTGGCCAGCTGTAATGCCGGCAAATCCTGGGAATCATCATTGGATTCATTGGCCTCTGCATCCAGAAGCCTGCAATCTGACCTGCTGATCTTGGATTCATCAGCTCCTGCAGCCATGTGAGTCAGGAGCAGCCTTCAGTCTGGCATCTGACCCACAGACTTGAACCATGCCAGCCTCTACAACTATGTGAGCCATTTCCTTGATATAAATATCTGAGCTTCACTAGGTTTGCTTCTTTAGAGAACCCATACATAGTATGTGGAAATTAAATTTTGCTGAAGATAATTAAAAAAAACAACAAACAAACAAAAAACTGTTGTAGCAGTAAATTGACAGGGAACTGCCAAAAATTCAAGTTGGATTCAGAAGAGGATGTGGAACAAAGGATATAACTGCTAATGTCAGATGGATCTTGGCTGAAAGCAGAAAATACCAGAAACATGTTTAAGCCAAAACCAAATTCGTTATAACTGAGGTAATTCTAACTTATAGTGACCTTTTGGGACACAGTAGAACTACCTGTATTTTATTAACTATGCAAAGACATTTGACTGTATGGATCATAACAAATTATGGACAAAGAGATGGGACTCCCACAAAACGTAATTATGCTCTTACAGAACCTGTACATAGACCAAGAGGCAGGCATCAGAACAAAACAAGAGAGTACTGAGTGGTTCGAAATCAGGAAAGGTATGCATCTGGGGTGTATCCTGTTACCAGTTATTGAGTCTATATGTAACTTAGCAAATAATGTGAGAAAGTGGACTATATAAGAATTTGGCATCTAGATCTGAGGAAAACTCATTAGCAACCAGTACAGATGATACAACCTTGCTTTCTGAAAGCGAAGAGGATTTAAAGCACCGATAAAGATCAACGACTGCAGTCTTCAGTATGGATTACATCACAATAGAAAAAGAACAGAAACCCTCACAACTGAACCAATAAGCAACATCTTGATAAACAGAGAAACGATTAAAGTTGTTGAAGGCTTCATTTTACTTGGATCCTGAATGAATCAGTGTCTATGAAAACAGTAGTCAATAAAGCAAATGATGTATTGTATTGGGCGAATCTGCTGCAAAAGATGTTAAATGTTTATATGTTAAAAAAGTAAAGATGTCACATTGAGATCTAAGATATTCCTGGCCTAAGTCTTGGCATTTTGAGTTGCCGCATATGTATGCAAAAACTGGATAATTGAATAAGGAAGACCAAAGAATTGATGTACTTTTATTGTGTTGGAAAAGTATATTAAATATACTCACTTCTTACTTATCAACATGGTTAGGTTTTAAAGACTGGGTTGTTATAGGAAAATCAGCAGTATGTAAAAATGGATGATAACCACACAATAACTACAAAAGGAAGGATGACTACGGCATTACATAATTGCCAAATTATATCATTACATAACTGTTAGGCCACTGAAAATCATTGCTCAATCAAGTTGACACATAGCCTTCACCATCACAGCCAGTGTTTTTCTTGGCTTATACCTCGGTGTTCATGTCATAAATACACAAAGTAGTCAGTAGATATTTTTATGATTGCTGTAAATGTAAAATGTCAGATAATGAATGGGATTGTTGATAAGTGTTGTTGTTAGGTGCCATTGAGTTGGTGCTAATTCATAGCGACCCCATGCACAACAGACACTAACTAAACATTGTCCAGTCTTGGACCAGCTTCACAATTGTTGTGTTTGAGCCCATTGTTGCTGCCACTGTGTCACTCCATCTTGTTGGGGGTCTTCCCCTTTTTTTGCTGACCCTCCACTTTACCGAGGACTGGCTCTTCCTGACAAAATATCCAAAGTACAACATGTCCGTGCACTTTCACTCTTCTTCTCTAACACCGCAATTCAAATGTACTGGTTCTTCTAGAGTCTTCCTTAGTCATTGCCCAACTTTCACATACATGTGAGGCTATTGAATATATCATGACTTGGGTCAGCTGCAACTTGGTCCTTTGTTGTTGTTGTTAGGTACCATCGAGTTGGTACCAAACCACAGCAACTTTTGCACAGCAGAACGAAACACTGCCTGATTCTGGGCCAACCTCACTATTGTTGCCACACTTGAGTCCATCAATGCTGCCACTTGGCCAATCCATCTTATTGGGGGTCTTCTGTTTTTTTGCTGATCCTCCACCTTACCAAACATGATATCCTTCTCCAGTGACTGGTCCCTCCTGACAGTATGTCCAAAGTATGAGAGACGAAGTTTGGCCATCTTGGCCTCCACAGAGCACTCTGGCTGCACTTCTTCCAAAACAGACCTATTGGTTCTTTTGGCAGCTCATGGCACTTTCAATATTCTTCTCCAACACCATAACTCAAAGGCATCAATTCTTCTACGGTTTTCCTTATGCACTGTCCAGCTTTTGCATGCATATGAGGTTATTGAAAATACCATGGCTTAGGTCAGGTGCACATTAGTCCTCAAGCTGACAACTTTGCTCTTCAACACTTTAAAAAGGTCTTGTGCAGCAGATTTGCCTAATGCAATACGCCATTTGATCTCTTGACTGCTGCTTCCGTGAGTGTTGATGGTTGATCCAAGCAGAATGAAGTCCTTGACAACTTCAATCTTTTCTCTGTTCATAAGAATGCTGTTTATTGGTCCAGTGGTGAGGATTTTTGTTTTGTTTATATTGAGATGTAATCCATATCGAAGTCTGTGCTCTTTGATCTTCATCAGTAAATGTTTTAAGTCCTCTTTACTTTTACTTCACCTTGGTCCTTAGAGTGAAATTTTTGCTCTTTAGCATTTTAAAAAGGGCTTTTGTAACAAATTTGCCTACTGCCATATGTCATTTGATTTCTGGATAGTTGATAAGTGAAGAGTAAGTATATACCATGGACTTCCAGGAGAACAAACAAATTTTGGTGGGAAAAGTGGAGCAAGAATGGTTCTTACCAGGGAAGATGGCTAGTCTTCATCTTGCATACTTTGGACGTGTTATCAGGCAGGACTAGTCCCCAGAGAAAGACATCATGCTTGGTAGAGGGTCAACAACAGAAAAAGGAAAAGGTGGATTGGCACTCAAGAGATGGATTGGCACAGTGACTATAGCAATGGGTTCAAACACAGCAACGCTTGTGAGGCTGGTGCAGGACTGGGAGGTGTTTCATTCTGGTGTACATCATGCCGCTACGCGTCAGGACTGACTTGATGGCACCTAACAACAGCAACTATAGAGAAAAAGAAGCCTCAGTAACACAATGGTTAAAGGCTTAGTAACCAATATTGGCAAATCAGGGGATTCAGCAACTCAAGTGCAATCTGCTCCCATAAAGATTATAGCTGAGAAAAGCCCATGTGGCAGTTCTACTCACTCAGATAGTGTTGCTGCGAGTTAGAGTCGACTCGATGGCACACAACAACCCTAAAGAATAGACTAACTGAGGTGAAGTTAGGGGTTGGGGATTAGCAATAAAGTTATTTCTTACAATTAAATTGAAATTGTTAGAAAATTGAGGAAAAAAAAAAAAAAAAATTGTCAAGATTGTTCCAAATGTTTATCTCTTAAATTTCCAGATTCTACAAAACTACAAAGACAACGCAAGGATTAGCAGGCTTCTTAGGAACTTGGACTTCTATGTGCTTCCAGTTCTTAACATAGATGGTTATATCTACACTTGGACAACTGTAAGTTGAATTTGGTAGCGAGCTGAGTTGACAAATAAATGTGTGTGCAAAAATATTCCCTTTTGGGATAAAATCAACTCAAATGTTCTTTTTTAAAACCAACAGTCTAAATAAAGTTTAGAACTGAGGAGGACACAATGAGTTGAAATTGACTTGATAGCAGCTGACAGGGTCTCTTTAGGATCCTTGGGTGGTACAAATGATTATTAGTGCCCTAGGGAGCTAATCAAAGGTTTCAGGTTCAAATCCTCCCAGAGGGACTCAGAAGAAAGGTCTGGAGATCTACTTCTAAAAAATCAGCCATCGAAAAACCTGTAGATCACAGATCTACTCTAACATTCCTGGGTCTCCATAGTTGCCACTGACACCACAGGAACTGATTCTTTAAAGGCCTCTTTAGAGTTGAAATCCAGCACTTTGTTTTGTCATTTTATATATTCTCAGTTCTCTAACTAGACTTGACTTTTCTCCTCCTCTATCTCTTTAAATCTGTGGATTGCCTACCAATCTGTGTCTACCTAAAATCAATTCATAAAGCATGAGAATAAATAAATGAGACAGACGTAAATTCAAAACCAGGCTTCACTTTTCCATGTGACCATTCACACTAAATGGGGAAAACATCTCATAAAGTAGTTTCATTAATTATATAACTTTCTCTGAAACCATATTTCTAGCACCTATCATTTCATAAATAAAAAGTCCTGTTTCCTAGAGTTGTAAATCATCCCCACCCTCTACCATTCCCCCTTGGTAAGATCCCCATTCATAGAACAGCTTTTCTGGCTTGTTGTTTGAATTCAATCCCTCCGTCCTAAGTGCTTGTCAGGTGAACCTGGTCCTCATCTCCATTCGTCTGTCATCTGCGTTCAGAAATGTGCAGAGATCATCTCTGATACACCTGAAACAGCCTTGTTCCATCTGCCAAGCTATTTTCTTTCATCCTGTATCACTTGGACCTAAAAAATGGCTCTCCAAAGCTTTCCCTGATTAAGTAGAACATGTCCGCAGGCACTGCTTGTAAAGAAAAAACTGACCTTCTCTCTCCAGTTTGACTGTGTGCATGTGAGGTCCACTCTTGGTGGTACAGATGTTCTGTTAGTAGGGATTACTAGCCCATCTGTGAGATTAAATTGTACATGCACAAGTTTAATAATCTTCAAGGCCAGTTCTTCCAGCCAATCCCAAGAAGTATTTTTCCTGCCTGAGGGCTGTCAATCATTATTAAGCTCTGTGGCTTATAATTTAGAATGGCAACCTCCCTATGTTGCTCTGTTACAGGATCGTTTTTGGAGGAAATCCCGGTCATCCCATGACAATGGCACATGCTTTGGGACGGATCTCAATAGAAATTTCAATGCATCTTGGTGTAGTAAGTACATGTTTAGTTAAGTGACGGATGACCAAAACAACAAAGCAGAGAATTAAGAAAAGAGGTAAATTACTAGAGATAGCATTTTAAAATAAGTTACACTCATACAGTTTTCTAGACTTCCTGCCTAGTTTCATTTCTCTGAAGGAATGTTAATATCTATTCTGTAAAAGGATGGTGCTATATGATAAGCATTGGACTTTGAACCACAAGGTCAGTAGTTCAAATCTACCAGGTACTCCTCAGAGATCCTGTCCAAGGTCACTATGAGTTGGAATTGACTCAATGGCACTAAACAACAACAACAACAATGCTGTAAGAACCATTAGCAATCCTATGTAGGGCTCTCCTCAGAAAGGATAGATACACAAGGGCAAAGTCAACTTAGAACAGTGAGACTTGAAATCTATCATTTTGTTCCTAAATATAGGAATTGTTATAGGGAAAAGAAAAATCAGAATTATCCTTGCAAATTCTTTTACAGGAAGAGGGTGGTCAATAAACAAGCCAAACATTTTCCACTACATAAAGCTTTTGTGTTTCTGAATGTCAACAAGCCCAATGAATTGGAAGCAAATAAAAGGCAAGAACGGTTAATAACAGTCTGGTTAAAAAACAGACAGCAAGGTTTAAAATCAGATTTGGCAACTGTGTGACGTTGGAAAAATCCTTCATCTCTCACTTCAGTTTTCTCTTACATAAAATGTGGGGATTACAGGAGGCAACACATAGGAACGACTGAGCACAGTGCCCAGCAACTGATGATCCTTATTATTATTTATGAGGAGGACATTGAACTTGTTTGTTGTTGTTGAGTGCCATCGAGTTGGTTCTGACTCATAGCAATCCTGTATATGGTTTCCAAGGAGTGGCTGGTGGGCTTGAACCACTAACCATGTAGTTAGCACTCCTGGGCTCATCCTACAGTGTCACACCAGACCTCCACAGTCAACTTATGTCCTTGAAAAACCGCCTTACTGAGATTCAAGTAAGACAGTGAGGTAGAGAGTTGGGTCAATAAGAGTATATTAGAGAACTGGAGCCCAAGCATCTGTTTCAGGACCCAATACAGGCTTGGAAGCTGTAAGTACATGATCACTGAAATGAATGGAAAATAAAATGGAATATATATGTTCAACATAATATCATTCAGCTATGAAGAGAAAATAAACTGCAGCAAGAATGAACCTTGAAAACATTATTCTAAGTGAAATAAATCAGACACAAAATAGGTAAATGTTGCATGCTCCCACTTATATAAGCGGAGGCTTTCTGCTCCAGTAATGATTTGCAGCCTCAGAAACCCTATAGTGGGCCACTATGAGTTGAAACCGACTCCATGGCACACACCATCACCACTTTTATAAGATATCAAGGATAGGAAAATGCCAAGGCATAGAGTCAAGAAACTAGTAGCTATTGGGCTGGGTCCTTGGTCATGCAATGGGTTAAGCATTGGGCTTCTAACTGAAAGGACAGTAGATCAAACCCACTAGTTGCTATCTGGTCCTATAAAGATTTACAGACTAAGAAACCCTAAGGAGCAGTTTGACTGTGTCACTATGAGTTGGAATCAACCTGATGGCAGCGAATTTTGGGTGTTTTGTAGCCCTGGTAGTGCTGTGGGGAGTGGTGGGTGGAGCAGGCTAGGGAGAAGTGAGGAATTAGTGCTAAAGAGTTCATGCTTGGATGAAAAGGCTTGAGAAATCAAAAGCGATCCCACAGCATTGTGAATATCATTAATGCCACTGAACGGCACATGTAAAAATGATTCAAGGATAAATGTCTTGTGATACATATTTCACAACAATATGGAATTTTTTTAAATGGTAAAATTTGTTACATGTTATACCATGTTGTTTGTTGTTAAGCGCTGTCGAGTCGGTTCCTACTCATAGCAACCCTGTATAGGGATTTTGGGAAATGACTGATGGGTTTAAACTGCCAACCTTGCAGTTAACAGTCCAGTGCTTATCCTATAGCACCACACCAGGATTCCATGTTATATCATATAAGTTAAAAATAAACAAAATCAAATTCCGCAGCAAAGTCTTTTCTAACCAGCTAAAAAGAAAGACAAAAAATTACTAAAATGCTATTTCATTTTGCATTCTCCTGGGCCATGTAAGTATGGGATCTGCTTCTAAATCCAAGCGTCAGTCCACCTACTTTTCTGAATTCTTCCTGGAAAGACCGTCTTCAGTGAGCCACGACTAAGATAAATGAGAACAGGCAAGCCCTGAGTCCATCCACAGATGCCCCAAGCAAGACAACTCCCTGCCCTTGGTGGGTTCTACACTGAAATCATGATATCTTCTTTGTGATTTCCTGTCTGTTCTAGGTATTGGTGCATCTAAAGACTGCCAAAATTTAACATTCTGTGGCACTGGACCTGTGTCTGAACCCGAGACTAAAGCTGTCTCCAGCTTTATAGAGAGCAAGAAGGAGACCATTCTGTGCTTCCTAACCATACACTCTTTCGGACAGCTCATCCTCACTCCTTATGGCTACACCAAAAATAAATCAAGTAATCACGAAGAACTGGTAAGACCTTGGTACTAATGCCTCTGGAAAAGTCTCAGTAGTACTCCTGTTTTCTTCTCCTGAATTCCTTTCCCAAGATTTTGATTCCAGCACCGCATCCCAATCCCAACCTTGCTCCCTTGTTCTCTTTGTTCCTTGTAATTTTCTTTCTCTAGCTTTTTGCACCACGCCAGATGCCTGCTGGGAAAGCTTCAGGTTAAATGCTGCGTTACCTACATTAATTAACTACCTGTTTCGTAAAGTGTCAAGTTGGGAGACATCTTAGGTATTTGTCTATAATACAAATGAGATGATTATGTTAATAATCTGCAGGAATGCTCTATCATTTTCTGTAAATTCTCTTGAAGCTCTGTTCAGCAATTACAGCTTTTGAACTGTGCTTTAAAGAACTAGCCAGCTGTTAGTGGAATATGGCATATCTGAAAAACAGGGCTCAATTGTATCTGCTCTCTTCTGTACTAAGCACAATGCTTTATTTGCTTTTAGACTCTTCCTCCAGTATCTGTCTAGGAGGCTTCTTAAGGGAAAGTACCAGCGAATTGTCAATACCAGGGCAGGGAAATTGCTTTATCTCATCCTGGGTCCTTCCCCAAAGCTGTTTACCAAAGTGCTGAGGGGCAGAACTGCAGAAAAGGGCTGGGCTCTTTGCCGTTTTTTGTAAATTCAGAAGACAATAGACACACTTAGAGAATTGGTCAATTTAGAATTGTTTTAATATTTGTTGTCTTATATTTTAAAATGCTGTATTATATATCCTTTAAAACAAGATGGACTGAGGGCTAAGCCAACTCTACTATTAAGATCACAGAGGCCTGGTGACCTTTCGGTTCGGTTTGACCTCCTGTCTGTCTCCCATTGTAACATGACATAAACAAAGGCCTGGTCACCAGGAGAAAAGCCATGAGCGATCCTTGTTTGAGGAAGCCCTTCCCCCACTGGTCAAACGTCCCACAGCACCCCAGTATCTTACAATATTTTTCTTTTCTTGGCCCAGGAACACTCATACTACATTAAGATTTTGTAAGATGTGTAAATAGCATGCATTTGCCTACAACTTCACAGTTGATGAAAACATTCTACAGCCCGGAATTCTTTTGACTGGCTACTGTGAGTCAGCTCTGGCTCCAGGGCAACCCCAGGTGGATTAGCATCTCTTCTGCTGGAGACCTGGGTTCAATTCTTGACCAAGGCACCTGATGTAGAGCCACCAGCAATCTTTCATGGAGGCTTGAGTGAAATGGGTTTCACTTGCGTTCACAGACAAGAAAGAAAAGCCACAAGTCAATGAGAACCCTGAGTTACAACAGTGAAATCTATTGTAGTTTTTGTTGTTGCTGTGTATGGAGGTGGGTAGTCGCCAAGAGTTGGAATAACGTTCTAGTAGCTACCATCTCATTTAGAGTCCTGGTGTGGCACTGTGGGTTAATGCGCCAGACTGTAAAGCCATTTGAAATGCAAGGTTGGCAGTTCAAGCTCACCAGCTGCTCCTTGGAAACCCTATACAGGGTCGCTATGGGTCGGAACCAGATAAATGGCACTTCACAACAACAGCAACTATCTCATTTGACTCTGATAACAATGCATGACTTCACTTTGGAGACATGCAAACTAAGACCTTGAGTTAAATACATTTCCAAATTCCAAATTCTATAGACAGTGGTGGAGCTTGGACTTGAACACTAGTCTTCAGACTCTAGAGTTGACATTTCATTCACTATTTCACATTGCCTTTCTCAGCTTAGAAAGGATTTGCAACTCACGGGAACCTTTATCAATTTAGATTTCATAATCAACAATGTCTTTCTTTCCTCGCATTCCTGAGCCCAGGATATTACATTTCTTCTATAAAGAAGTTTGAAGAAATTGAGATTTCAGTGTGAAAGCTCAGAAGCCTCTTTGTCTCCCAGTGTCTATGATATTTGTTGTAGATGTCTATTTTCTGCTTAAAGAAACCGGGGACAAATACAAATGAATCACCAATGGTAGGCCGTCTGATAGAAGTGGACCTCTCTACCAGCAGTGAAAAGAAGCTAGTGGTACCCCTGTAATTTTGTTGGGGGCTTCATCACCTTTTTGGTTCAAGAAAATGCATACCACATAACCATTCTGCAAGGTTTATATTCTAAGCCCAGAGGCCCTTGTGCTGATGTCTGTCTGGTTAGAGGAGCACTGTGACCACCGTCAAGAAGAAACAAGAAGACAGGAGAGAGTTGGGGCAGTGGCATCACTTCTACTGGAAGGCCACTCTAGTAAGGAAATTATCAGGCTGATCCATGTAAGCCAAATAAGAGTCAAGGCCCTATGTGGCCCCGTTAGCATCAAGTTTCATTCAGAGAAACTCAGAAACACATGAAAATTTAAAATCCAAGGGTGAGTCAAAAATTATGCACACTCCCATTATATTAAAATGGTTACCCATGTCCACAGCTGGTGACATTGAGCGGGCACGTGAAATGATTCTGTCAAATAGACAAATGACAGTGGATTATGAGGCAAATCAGCTGTAGCTTTGCCTATGAAATAATTCATGACAGACTTGGGTTTTGAAAAGTTTGTGTGAGATGTGTACCAAAACAACTCATGGCTGAGAATAAACAGAAGTGTTTGGACATCTGCAAACAAAATTTGAACTGATACTCGAAGGCAAGTATTAAGTACCATCAAGTCAGGTCTGTATAGTGACCCTGTATAAGGTTTCCAAGGTGCAGCTAGTGAGTTTGTAACTATGACTGCGGTTCAAACAAACCTTGCAGTCCAGTGTATTAACCCACAGCACCATACCAAGACTCCCGAGGGACGGTAAAAAATTGTTACTGGTGATGAGATTTGGATTTTCTGAGAGTAATCCACAGAGCATGGAATGGAAATATCCTCAATCACCGACCAAGAAAAAGTCCCAAACTCAACTATCAGCTAAAAAATTGATGCTTACAGTTTTGGGAATTCTCAAGGGTCAGTATCAGAACACCATCAGGAAAAAGTTTCAACAATCAGCAGTGCTCGTTACAGTGAGATGCTCACTGAAGAGCTAAAGTCTAAACTTCGGATTAAACACAGAGAACTGCTATCCAAGGGGCTTGTGATCTTGCATGACAATGCACGTCCACACACATCTCTGTCCACACTGTTGACACTTACAATAACTTTGTTTTGAAGCATTAAAGCATCCTCCCTATAGACCCGATCTTGTTTCATCAGACTTTCACCTGTTTGGTGCCCTGAATGCAGCCCTTTGAGGATGAAGATTCACCTCTGGTAAAGAGGTGAAGATACCAGTGAATTCATGGCTCGCAGCTCAGCCTAAAACAGTTTTTTTAAAATAATGGATTATGAAAGCTTGTTGACAAATGGACAAAGAGTATTGAAAAACAAAGAGATTATGTAAAAAATTGATGTATTTGTCTTTTCTAAAAGTTGATTAAAATAAATTCTGCAGCCAGAACATGGATAAACTTTGACTCACCCTAGTAATTAAAAGCAATTCTGATCTCTACAACAGACTCTCAGGACTTTAAATGGGATGTAGCTGGCAAGTCACAGCAACTTTGCCCCAGGCCTCTTGCTTCTAATTTTACGCACACATAGCAGCTACCTTAAATCCTTTCTCTCACTTTGAATTCCTTACTAAAATTTCTCTCTCAGAAATCCCTTTTCTGACATTTTTGTCTTATAATTTCGTCTTCTTTCTTATGGATATCTCTTCTTTCCATTCTATGTATTTCTTTCCCATCTAAATTATCAAACCACCTTTATTCCTTATAATTCTCTATGCTTCTCTGCCCATTATCTCAGATCTGAATAGGACAAACCCAGGACTAAATCAGTATTTCCTTTCAGGAATAAAGAAGGAAGCTGAATGCTAAAGATAGAATTCTCAGTTGTGCATAGAAAAGAGGCAGAAAGTTTGGACTTTTGTTCAATTTAATATTTTTTCTTTTTTTTTTTTTAATCTCAGTCTCACACAGGAAGTCCAAAGTGTCCTAAGAATGTTACCCACACTGTTTGTATAACCACTCACCTCCATATATGTTGTTGTTAAGTGCTGTCCAGTCAGTTCCAACTCATAGTGACCCGTATAGGTTGCCAAGGAATGGCTGGTGAGTTTGAACCACTGACCTTGTTGTTTAAACCCACCTTGCAGTCGAGTGCTTTATTGCACAGTGCCACACCAAGACTTCCACTTCCACATATACTTCCTTTACAGTCTTCTGTTTTTAATACCCTGGTGTGGTGTTGGAGGGTAATGCACTGGACTGCAAGGTCATTTTGAACTGTAAGGTCATCAGTTTAAATTCACCAGCCATCCTTGGAAGCCCTATACAGGGTCACTATGAGTTGAAACTGACTTGATGACACTGAATAGCAATAACAATCTACACTCTACCCAAGTACAACTCTTCACATGTTGGATTCAGTTGGGCAGGATGGAGCTAGGAAGGGAGAACACCTTTGCTAGAATGTAAAATTGGTTTGAACAGCAAAGTTGGTGGTTCAAGTTCACCAGTTGCTTCTCAGAAACCCTATACAGGGTCTCTATGGATAGGAACTGACTTGACAGCACTTAACAACAACTGTTGTTGTTGTTAAGTGCCATTGGGTCGGTTCCGACCCATAGCTACCCTGTACAGGGTTTCCGAGGGTGTAAATCTTTATAGGAGTAGAAAGCCTCATCTTTCTCCCATGGAACGGCTGGTAGTTTCGAACTGCTGACCTTGCGGCTTGTAGCCCGATTCGTAACCACTACGCTACCAGAGCTCACTTAACAACAACTAGTCATGTTAAATTTGGACCAGAGAAGAACTGATGCATATGAGTTATGGTGTTGGAGAAGAATATGAAAAGCACCATGGACTTCCTGGAGAAGTAAGCCAGAATGCTCCTTAGAAGCTAGGATGGCGAGACTCCATCTCATACTTTGCACGTATTATCAGGAGGGACCGTCCCTGAAGAAGGACAGCATGTTTGGTATAGCAGAGGGTCCAAGAAAAAGAGGAAGACCCCTAATGAGATGGATTGCCACAGCGATAGCAGCAATAGGCTCAAGCTTAACAACAATTGGGAGGATGGCGAAGAACCAGGCAGTGTTTTGTTCTGTTGTGCATGAGGTCACTATGAGTTGGAACCAACTCAAAAGCATCCAACAACTATAAACAACATACATTGGAATCAACTCAATGGTGGTGGTTTCTGTCTGTTTTTTATTTTGTTTTTGGAAGTGGCTTAAAATAACAGCAATATACTCTCTCACCATTCTGGAGGACAAAAATATGAAATCTAGCTTTCAGCAGGACAGCACTCCCTCTGGAGGTTCTGGAGGGAAATCTGTCTCATCTTTGGTAGCTTCTGAATTTGGGGTCAAATCCCTCCAATCTCTGCCTCTTTGATCGTATTGCCTCTCTCTTCTCTATACATCTAATCTCCGTATGTCTTCTCCTTGGGTGTGATTGCACTTAGGAACTACTCACATAATCCAGAGTCAATTCCTTCTCTGAAGATCCTTAACTTAATCACATCTTTTTCCATGTAAGGTGGTATTTACTCTTTTGTCACATAAGGCAAAATCCACAAGTTCAAGGAAACACCCACCTCCCTGCCCCCAGCCTGTCACATGTGTATGTTAGAGGATCTTAAACAATAGACTGAGAAGTTTAATTCCACGGACAACTGAGAGTTATTGAAGTTTTTTCAGCATATGAACCTAGTTCCACTCTACAAGAATTCATATGGAGCCAGGAAGCATCCACTGAAGTAAGTATTGATGAAAGGATGGAAGAATAACAAATGTTCTATTCATAGGCAATGAATCTGAACTATTTAGGATGGAAAGTTGTGAGAGAAAAAGAGTAAAAGATAACTTCAGGATTTTACATTTTTGTTTGGAGGAATGGCTAGACCAGAAATGTGAATATCAGAACAATCTTACTAGTGGAGAAGAAGGTGAAACTGCTTTGAGTATATTGAGTCTTAGGTATTGACTGGCAACCAAGGTGTAAATGTCCAATGAGGACTTGAAACATTGGCCTGGAACTGTGGAGATGGATCTGAGCACAGTATTAAAACCTCTAGATTGTTGTGTTTATTTTATCAATATTTGTCTCTGTGTTTCTCACCTATAGATTCAAATCGGACAGAAGGCAGCAAATGCATTGAAAGCAAAGCATGGGACGAATTATACAGTTGGCTCCAGTGCAGATATTTTATGTAAGGTGTTCATTTTTTTCTCCCTGCCTTACAATAATACTTAAGACACAGAAAAAAATCAGTAGACTTTGGGAGTAGGATAGGCAGAAGAGGGATAGAAGAGTTCTTGGGAATCAACAGGGAGTTTTCTAAATCAAAATGACCAAGGATAAAAGGGAGTCTGTACAAACCCAGAATTACATTCTCTAGGGATAAGGTGTGAGCAATAAGAGGAAATTCACACACTGGCTCAGCCCAGAACTTCCTCTGGCTTCAGTTAAAAAGAGCTGGCAAGATCGAAGGCACAGGAGTTGACAGAAAGGATGCTGTCTAATGGACCTTGGTCAGTTGATTCAATTCTCAGAGCACCTATTGGACTGAGAAAGCTGTACAGGGGAGGGTCTAGAGAAAGGATCCAAAAGAAAGGAATTTAAGAGGAAGAAGAGTGTACTGCTTTTCACCATTCCCAACCACCACCTCCTCCAACTTCCTGAGCCCACCTCGATGATATTTGCATAACATTTTGTTGCTGGCTGTTTTGATTTATTCCTTTGTATTAGTCAGATAACTCTTGCCTTACATTATTAGATTGCCTTGTCTTTTATTCAGCTGACAAACTTTTACTAACCCTTTACTACTTGCCAGGCACAGTATATGGGGCAGAGCAGAGAAGTAAGCCTGCTCTGCTGACGTTTAATATTGGGATGGAGGTAGATCCGTGAGACCCTAATCTGAAACAGTTTATTTATTTTATTAGATTGAACCTTCATTCTTTGAAGTGATTTCAGAATTTGTCTTTTCAATCTACAATTTCTAACTCTGCCTTTCTGTTTTCTTTATAGATGCTACATCAGGATCATCAAGAGATTGGGCTCGGGATATTGGCATCCCCTTCTCATACACATTTGAGCTGAGAGACAAAGGTACACATGGATTTGATTTGCCAGATGATCAGATCCAGCCCACATGTGAGGAGACCATGGAGGCTGTGTTATCTGTGCTGGATGATGTGTATAATAAATATTGGTCCAACAATAGTGCTGGGAAAGTCACATGTACCCCTGTGGCACTGAGCCTGCTAATACTCCTCATTTCTCTCCTCTAAGTGCATCTTCCCAGGCCTATAACCCCAGTAACATGGGTGTGGTTGTAAGGAAAGTCTTTATCTATGGCTGTACAAGATTCAAATAATTTAATCAAAAGCACTTTCTGTTTCAATAAAGAATTATCATGAAAAGCACTGTGCATTGAGACTTGTTCTCCTGTTGCTGTTTATCATCCATCTTTGTTGTTGTTGTTTTTAGGTAGCGTGGAGTCGGTTCCAACTCATAGCGACCCTGTACAGGGTTTCCGAGGCTGCAAATCTTTACGGGAGCAGAAAGCCTCATCTTTCTCCCACGGAACAGCTGGTAGTTTCAAACTCCTGACCTTGAGGTTAGCAGCCCGATTCGTAACCACTAGGCTAGCAGTCCATCATAGCTCTGAATAAATGTCTGGCTTAGCCTCTAGAAGATGGGACACACACAATCCAGGCATCATTTCTCAGCCCAGCTGATGACTGTACTCCATGTGTCCTGTCTTCTAGAGGCTAAAACAGACATGTATTTAATGTACAATGCTTTTCATATCTCTGCTTGCATCATGTTTGCTAATATGCCATTAGCCACATGATGTCACATGGCTGAGTTCAGAGTCAAGGAGTGGAGCAGAATACAGTGTGAGAAATTAAAAACTGGGGCCACCCAATCCAATCACTTTACCTTGTATTTGATGTAACACTGTGGAAAACCACTGGTTGAGTTTTATATTAAGGCTAGTTCAGCTACAAAATAAGGGGATTCAACTGTATTGTCCTATCCAGCTTTAAACCATGATAACTCTGTGCATACTAGCTGAACCCCACTGCTCTTACAATTGCCTAATTAAAGGTCACATGATAAGATTCTGATTGGGCCTTTAGTGTTTCATTAATTCTTTGTAATAGATAAGCTCTACATTCATTTTTAAAAATGAGTGTAAATTATTTGAAAATTCTGTTTGTGTCTTTAAACCAAGTTCTCACTTAATTTTGTATTATTCAGTTAGTTGCAGTATCCAGAAGATAAGTTATATACTCTTTCTATACAGCTGTTGCTGAATTAATTATTTACAGGCAGATACCAGGATATAAATAAGATCCGTTCCTAACTGTGTCTTTAAGAATTTGTATTTAAGTAGAAACAACTATATAAGGTTATTATTTAGTGTTACTTAAGTTCAAGCCATGTTACTTAAGTTCAAGTTTATCCCTCCTGAATTTAGAGATCATCTGAAGAACAGATTTGATGAATTGGACACTAAAGACCGAAGACCAGAAGAGTTGTGGGATGACATCAAGAATATCATACATGAAGAGAGCAAAAAGTCATTAAGA
>NW_006408563.1:1673492-1683023 GCF_000296735.1 Chrysochloris asiatica | reverse complement strand
TGGCAGCATCAATGGGCTCAAGCATGGCAACAATAGTGAGGTTGGCCCAGGATCGGGCAGTGTTTCATTCTGCTGTGCATAAGGTCGCTATGAGTCGGTACTGACTCGATGGTACCTAACAACAACAACAAAAGGGCAAGTAGGAGTTGTCTAAGTTGGACATTCCTAACCAGGGACTGCCTGCATTTAAAAATGTTGAGACTCTACCTGGTGCTTTTTGCTCTGAGGTTGCAGTGGTGCATATGATAGACATAGTTCCTGTCTTCTTGGAATTGATATTCCAGAGGGTAAGATCAGGGTTGGTGCTCTTGTTAACTGCCATCGAGTCAGTTCCAACCCACAGCAACCTTAAATAATTGGGATGATCACACTGTTGCTAGCCAGATAAATCTTAGTTCTGGGAGAGTCATAATAATCAAGAACACAGACAAATAAGTTAAACAATTAGAGACTGTGACACATACAGTTAAAGATGTGAGTGGAGAGGTCAGCCAGGACCAGGTTGTGTGCTTATGGGTAGCATTTGACTGGGCTACCTTGTCTATTAAAGTGTAGGAGCTCCTAAAGCAGAATGTGTGACCAGCATTTCCTATGTATCTCCATGTGACACCTTGCAATGGTGCTAAGCACTTGTCAACATTGAACAAATGTTGTAGCTGTGACCAACTGACAGGGCATCCTTGGGTGCTCAGTCACCCATTTCAAAATTTCCTTGTTGGTCACAGTCACAATGCACTTTTTGGTTGTAACCCTTTTATTGCCTCTCTGCATCCTCTTTATTTTTTATGTTTTGCTTGTGTGTGGCTGATAAGGGTCAGAAAGGAAAATGTCAGGGGCAACAGGGCTTAATGAATCAGAGGACAGAGATTTACATAAAAATGCCTGTTCCACAATTGCCCCATTGTCTGGAGAAAATGATTGGGTTTCAGCAATGGTCAGCTTAGAAAAGAAGAAAACTAGTTGATCACCAGTGTCATATCCAAGAAGGAGGCAAGGCTGCTGAGCCTGGAGACCCAGCTCTAACCTGCCCTGGGATTTTGTTTCTAAAGCAGCTTTTCTACACTTTGGAACTATGACTACTATTGAAGTTGTGATTGGCAAAATTCAATTCATGTCTAATAAAGATGGAAGGGTATAGATAGAAACCGGTTTGCCTGAAAACCCTCTACTTGGATTCTTCCAAGACTTTAAGACAGAACCATAGCTTCCTTAGAATGCTTCATAAAATCTTGAATTGTATAGGGATGTGAGGATTGTGACATAATTTTTACTTATGGAAGGTTTGTTGTTGTTGTTTGACTTCCTATGAAGGAATCCTAAGAACAAGACAGAAAGGTGAATGCCCAAACTGATCTTTCAACTTCCCAGTCTAAAGTGGTAACTAGGGAAACATCACAATTGATACAACTAATGCAATTTTAAGAGTATCCTGTGTTGTGTGGGTTTGTTGGGGTTAGGATTTTACTGTGGATTAACGCACTGACTGGAATGCAAAGTTGGTTTGAACCACAAGGTCAGTGGTTCAAGCTCACCGGCTGCTCCTCAAAAACTCTATAAAGGGTCTCTATGGGTTCCAACTGACTCATCAGTACTTAACAACAACAACAAAAACTAAGAAGTCAGTCTGTTAATATTTCATGGATGCCATGAGACTCCTGGGTGAGAGACAAAGGACATCACACCTAGCACATTCAGCAGCATGGACATCAGCAGATTTACCTTGGTCCCTTTTACTTCAAGTCCCAAGGAGATGGTCATTGTTGTTGTTATTAGGTGCTGTCGTCAAGTCTTTCCAACTCATATCAACCCTATGAACAACAGAACAAAACACTGCTCTGGTCCTGAGCCAGACTCATAATTGTTGTTACATTTAAGTCCATTGCTGCGGTCACTGTGTCAGTCCATCTCACTGAGGGTCTTCCTGTTTCCGTTGACCCTCCACTTTACTGAGTATGATGGCCTTTTCCAGGGACTGGTTCCTTCTAATAACATGTCCAAAGTAAGAGAGACAAAGTTTCACCATCCTGGTTTCTAAAGAGCTCTACTTCCTTTCTCCAATGCAGATTTGTTTGCTCTTCTGGCAGTCCATATTCTTCTCCAACGTTCAGATGATCAAGTCTTCTATGGTCTTATTCATTATCCAACTTTCACATGCATATAAGGCGTTTCAAGGAGATGAAGCAAAAGGTCAGATGACACTTGCAGGTGCAGTGGGTTGTGGTACAGGAAAGGAGCACTGAGCTTGAAGAATTCACTGCTTTCATGGCAAGCAGTAAGCAAATCTGCTCTTGTTCCAGGAGACATCACCTCATCTCACAAGGTTACTCGCTACAAACACAACACTGAGAAATGGCCCCGATAAAGTGTGGTCCTAGTCTTGCATTCTTGGCACAGTAATAAGACATCTAGGAGCATGAGAGAACAATAGACTTTCTCCCAACAGCTTCTATATATCAAGTCGTAGCCTATGCAATTGCTGTTATAAAAACAAATAAGCAAAAGATCACAAAAGTCCAAATTCTTGTTATTGCATATGGAGTCCTGGTGTGGCACTGGACTGCTAACCACAAGGTTGGCAGCTCAAACCCACCAGTCAGTCCTTGGAAACCCTAGACAGGATGTCTATGAGTTGGAATCGACTTGACGGCACATAACAACAACAGCAACATGATTCAAGTTAATATTATTTCATTACAAATGGAAGTGTCTTCATGATTTCTCTTCTTTTATTCTTTGGGTAGTTTGATTACACTGCTTTTTCTGGTACTATTTGTTTGCTTCCACATAACTATTCCTATAAAGGATCTATATCTTCTTGGTTTCAAGGTGAATTTCACATTTAAAGTGGTACAAAATGATAAATCCATATGATATTCAATATTTCAACTTTAATTTTTCAATAGCACTATCAATATGAGCCATAGTTTTATTTCTATTATGTAAGACTAAAGGAGTTCTAGTAGCGTAGTGGTTACACGTCAGGCTGCTAACCTCAAGGTCAGCAGTTCAAAACTATCAGTCATTCCATGGGAGAAAGATGAGGCTTTCTCCTCCTGTAAAGATTTATAACATCAAAAACCCTATGTTGGGTCGCTATGAATCGGAACCAACTTCACAGCACATAACCACCACCACCACCATGTATGACTAAGAGGGAATCCTGGTGTGGTGCTGTAGGACAAACACTGGGCTTCTAACAACAAGTTCGGCATTTCAGACACTCAAGCCTCTCCTCAGAAACCCTATACAGGGTCTCTAAGAGTCAGAACTGACTCAACAGCACTTAACAACAACAAGATGACTAAGTTCCCATTTACCTTTACTTTCTTACCAAAACTTGATATGTTACTAAAATTATATTCTTCATCTCACATCATCATTATTATTTTCCATATATAATTTAAATTAGATACAAATTTACTATGGCATTAAGAGAAACCCACTGCCTAAGTATTAAAATTGTAATAATAATCACAAAGGAAGTTTTGAATACCCTAAAACTAATCAGTGGAGCCATGTGGTTCTCTAGGATAAGAACTAGACTGCTAGCCACAAGGTCAGCAGTTTGAATCCACTAGTTGATCTGATGGAGAAAGATGAAGTTTTCTGCTCCTATAAAGATTTACAGTCTTGGAAACCCAATATGGGGTCACTATGAATTGGAACCGACATTATGGCACTTAACATTAATCATTATTGATTTTTACTTTAATATTTACTTTAATAACAGTGATCTAAATACTAAGTATATGTTACCTCATTTAGCACTTGTAATACTATGAGTTAGGTATTTTATTTTTATCTTGAAGAAATTGAGACAACGAAAAGTAGCATGCCCATGATCAGACCATTCTTAATAATTGTTGAGTCACCAAAATAATTTAATGGGACACATATTCTCTGATTTAGGACTCCTGGCATGGTACTGCAGAATAGTCACTGGACTGCTAATGGTAAGGTTGGCAGTTCAAACCCACCAGCCACTCCTTGAAAACCCTATGCTGGGTTACTAAGAGTCAGAACCAACCCCTAAGCATAACAACATTCTCTGATTCTAATATTTCAGAAGTAGTCTCGAGTGGACATCCTTGGGTGGTACAAATAGCTAAGATACTCAGCTACTAATGAAAAGGCTAGAGGTTCTAGTCCACCCAGAGGCACCTCTCAAGGAAGACCTGCCAATTGACTTTCTAAAAATCAGCCTTGAGATCAAACCTATCCCCTCTGTGCACAGGGTGGATAGGGTCAGGCAACTTAGACATTGGCTACCTAAAATGGGGAGCAATAAAGGCATGAAGTGTTGGCTTACAAGTTTTTAAGAGGGAATTTAGTTTCAGAGTGTACAGGGGAAGGTAGAACCCCAAATGAATAGTTTTCATCTTGTTTAGACGGGTCTGGTGAAAGGAGATGGGGAAAAGATTCTTATGATTCAATAGTGAGTAATTGTTATCATGATGAATTGTGATTGTCACAATTGTAAAGGTAGAAGTTTTGTAACACAAAGGGGGGAGTCGTTAATCTTACAGTCCAGTAACAGCAAAGGAGAAGAGCATAAGCAGAACATGGGACCTTATCCAGAGAAACAGCGACACCAGAGATGGAGGCAGAGGTGATAACATGGAGACAGGGAGAGATGCTGAGAACTCTAGACTCATGGAAAGAGAAAGGCTGTGTGCTGGCGGCCAGGAGGCAGGCTTGTAGAATGAGACCTTTGGTTGTTTGTTTAAATGATTATATATTTCTGAGTGTTTTTGTGTACATAAAAAAAAAGAAAGAAAGAAAGAAAGAAAAGAAAACAGAGGGAATAGAAGCAAATACTATTGAATGGTGATGCATGGAGGGGATTATAATCATTGCAATGAAACAAAATACGATAGGCTGAATGCAAAACTGATGTTCTCCCAAGGAAACTATCTCTCAATTCACAATAAAAAGCTTTTATTGGAAAAAAACAACTCAGACTTGACAGTTTTATGGAGCATAATTTTGCTCCAGTGCACATGAGATCTCCATGAGTTAGTTGCCCGGGTGGCAACGAATGCTTTCTCTGTGGACACTGTCAGTGCTTTGCCCAAATCTTTCTAGGTCCCTTCTACTGTTGCTGTGCACATCCTCTATGCCTCCAACATCTCACACCTTGGGCTATTACAACTGCTTTGCCTACAATTACCTCCAGTTACACCAACCACTGAGAACCTACTGCCCTGTAGGGCATTTGGGGGGTTCCAGAAATCCTATAGCATAAGGCTGAAGTTACTCTTCTAAGGACTTTCCCTGAGGTTGTACCCTTGGTTAACTTCCTCCCTTTTCCTGCCCTCCTTCCCCCATGCCCTTACAGTTTCTCTGAGAAACCTCTTCTCCTGAGACCACATGAACCCTCACTTCTGGGTTTGTTTCTGGGGAACCCAGCACAGAACAGCTGTCTTTTGAATTACTGCTGTTGTTAAATGCTATGGAGTCAATTCTGAGTCATAGTCACCCTGTATGGAGTTTATTGTTGTTGTGAAGTGCTGTTGAGCCGGTTCCTACCCATGGCGACCTTGTATAGGGTTTCTAAGGAGCCGCTGGTGGGATTGAAATACGGTTCACTATATCATAATAAATTCTTAATTTCCTAAAATGCTTTTTTAAATAAAGTAATACTGTTATTTAATACTTAGTATATGCCTGAAGATTGCAAATGTTGTATGGACACAATCCTATTTTTAATGTCATCAAGAGCTCCCATGGTACAACGGTTAAATGTGCTACTGCTGACAAGTAAGGTGAGTGATTTGAACCTACTAGCAGTTTGGTGAAAGACGGAGCTGGTAGTCTGTCTGTGTAAAGATTGCAGCCTAGAAAACCCTATGGGGCCATTCTGCTGTGTCATTGGCTTCTCTGTGAGTCTAAAAGGTCTTATTGGCCCCTAGCAATAGCAACATCAGGCTAGAATATGAGGAATCTTGTTCTAAATAAGACTTTTACTTTGGGAAAACATGTATTGTTGAGTCTCCTATTTGAAAGCACAGTGAAAGTCTTTATGGACTTGTAAATTTTGAATAATTTGGTGGTACGATAAGACTTTATGAGAAAATAATAGCCACTTAATACAGTCTTCCACTCTGCTGCAGTCAAGACTGTGTGGTCTTTTCTTAGCTAAGCTGAGAAAGGAATTTTATTTCTTTCTAAGGGTTCATTCATTTAAAATAATAATAATAAAAAGAGCTCCAAAGAGCTTTAATGGTGGCTATATTACCTTTTATCCTATCGATGTGCTCATTTTCCATAAAGGCTGTTACTAGTTTTTGCTGAGAATTTTTTTTTTTTTTCTTTTTTAAAAAGTACATTTGTGAAAGTCAGTTTCCAAATAATGGTACAAATCAAAGACGAACAGTTCCCTTTCTGTATATAAATGTTACAGAAGCAAACACAGAAAGAACAGCAATAAAGCATAAAGTGTTTTTATGGCTTTAAGCCCATACAACTCCAGCGGACTAGGTGGAGGATCCTGAGCAGGTAAGTCTGGGAAATCAGGTAGAGATCTGGCAGTGGAGGGTCCTGAATGCCATTTGAGGAGTTTAGACATTGTTCTCTAGACCACGGGACCAGCAACAATTTAGTAGAGGAGGGAGAAGTGAAACAGGAGTTCTTTGAAGATCAGTCTGGAAAGATGAATTAGAAATTGTTGAAGGGGAGAAATCGAAGTCAAAACAACTCAAAAACCTGTGTTTTGTGCACACACAAATGGTTGGTAATCAAAGAAATGAAAACAAAAGTACTAAGATCAGAAACAGTTGCTGAGAAGGCTTCAATGTGAGTTCCATTTGAACATGTTGTTGCTGTTGTTGTTAAGAGCCTTCAAGTTGGCTTTGACTAATAGCGACCCAGTATAGGGCCAGTGAGTTTGAACTGCCAACCTAGTGGTTCAAACTAACCTTTTGGTCCTGTGCTTATCCTACAGTGCCACACCAAGACTCTTTTTATATCATTTGATAAATTCAATATGACCTTTGCAACTCCGTCTGCAGCGTATAACTCTCACCCTGTAATTCTAATTAGACAAGAGCTCAATAAATACTAGCAAATTCACTAATCTTTCCCTCAATCACGTAAGTATCTATAAATATAAGCTTATAGCCACACCCCACTTGTTTAAAACAAAACAAAACAACCCTCAAACTATTAAATTGTACTAGAGAACATGCTAACTAAAATCAGCCCATTCACTGGACAAGCAGTCCCACATCTACATCAAATACAGGGACAATGGCTGAGGTAGCTCTTAGCAGTCATTGTCATTTAGGAAGAAAAAATCCCCATGGTATTTAGATTTTCTTAGTCTAGTTGACATGATAAAAAATTGTCTAGAGCAATTATGACTTCTGTATATTATAAAACAAAATGGCCTGTTTCACTCACATTGCCATTATCAACCCAAATTCATTAGACTTCTTTCCAAAGTTAGATTCTAACTTAATCTAGAATCTTTAATATAGAATATGAATATGGGTGTATGAAAAAGGAGGGTTGAAATTACTAAATGGCTGATTAGAAAAATTGCAGTTTCAGATTATAAGAACTTGTTGAAGCTATTTTTGTTTCATCTTATCTAGAAATAATAATAGACCAATGTTGAAAATGGATTTACAGGCCCATAGAAGACAGAAAGGAGAGCAATATGGAAGCATAGTAAAAGCTTCTAAAAAGTTAATAAATACCCTATCTACCAGTTTCCTCATCTGCATGCCCTATGCTATTTATCTGATAATTAGGTTGGGAAGTCTATTATTTTAAAGGTTGGAAGTCCTAACGTGGCTCTGTGGACTAATGCGCTGGACTGAGAAGTTGATTTGAACAATAAGATCAGTGGTTCAAGTTCACCAGCCGCTCCTTAGAAACCCTATACAGAGTTCACTATGAGTTGGAACTGACGTGAGGGCATTTAACAACAACAACGTAAGACTGTTGCTTAAAAGATTTGTTTTGTATAGGACTCTTATTTCAAATAAATATTTACCTTGAAGAACAAGCTGTAGATCAGATAAAAGCAGGATTGCTCTGTGTGATTTGAGGAAAGGGAGGGATAGGAGATCTAGGGATGCTCTCTCCGCACCCCCACCCTCATTTCTCTTCAGATCTCATGCAACATATCTGAGGTGGAACTGCAAATTCTCAGCAGGGAGTTGAAGGAGAATGAACTGGTTCAAAGCCCAGTTTTAGGAAAGGTCAGAAATTTTGCATTTCTAACAAGTTTCCAGGTGCTGCTTATGCTGCTGGTCATGGGACTAAACTTTGGAAACTACTAGAACACTTTGCTCATAATTAATTCAAAGTTTCTGCTGAGGTAAGTGTAGTCCTGGTGTGGTGTTGTAGGATAAGTACTGGACTGTTAGCCATAAGGTCGACAGTTCAAACCTACCAGCCACTCCTTAAAAAACTTTATACAGGGTCACTATGAGTCAGAATTGACTCAACGGCACTTTACAATAACAATTAAGTTGTGGTTATTGTTGTTGTGAAGTGCCACCAAGTCAGTTCTGACTCATAGCGACCCTGTATAAGGTTTCCAAGGAGCTGGACCTGGTGGTTCAAACCGACCTTTCAGTGAAGTGAATCACACCAGGACTCCCAGTGATGGTGGTACCTTAGTTTATTTGATTTAATTATTGAGTAAAAGAAGGTAAAAGGCAAAAAGACAAATATCTCTGATGTCAACAACCCTGGAATCTAGTTCAGCATACCGAACAAAAAGTGAGCAACATTTTACACAGTGATCAGAGGAGCTAGCTGAGGACGGAAGAGTCATTAACTAGGGCTTTGTGTGCTGGGATGAGAGGGGTGAACACAGAACCCTTCAGTGGATTACAACTCACAGAGAACATACAGAGCAGAGTAGAGCTGACCCCCAGGGTTTCCGAGGCTACAAATCTCAAAGGATAAATACTACCTCCAGAGTAGCAGCTGGTGGGTTTGAACCACAGACTTTTCAGTGAGTTCAATGCTTAATCCATTGTACCATCAGGGCGCCTACAGGTGGCAGAACATTTGCCATTTCTATAATCTTCATTTGTATAGTGACATTAATTACTTTCTTCATGTTGTCAACCATCACAATTAACTAACTGTTCCCAAATGGTTTCATCATTTGCTTTTAAGGGTAAAATCCTAAAGTCATACTACCCAGGTTCAAAGTTCAGCCCAATTACTTATAGTTGTGCACTTGGGGCATGTTGTTGAACCTGTTTGTGTCTCAGTAATGAAATGGGAATTACAAAGAGGTTCTACCTCATGCAGTGGTTGTTAAGTGCCAATGAGTCAGTTGACTCATAGAGACCCTGTATAGGGTTTCCAAGGAGCACCTGGTGAGTTTGAACTGCTGACCTTGAGGTTTGCAGCCCAGTGCTTATTCTAAAGCACCACACCCAGACTTCTCTTATACAGTTATTGGAAAAATTTAAATAAATTTGAATTATGTTAATTATCCAGGCCCAAGGTACTTGTTCAACCTAGTAAGTGCTACACCAGGAGTCCACAACAGAGTTGCTGTTG
>NW_006408563.1:1662403-1673217 GCF_000296735.1 Chrysochloris asiatica | reverse complement strand
AACTACCAGCTGCTCCGCGGGAGAAAGATGAGGCTTTCTACTCCCGTAAAGATTTACACCCTCGGAAACCCTGTACAGGGTCGCTATGGGTCGGTTCCGACTCCACGGCACATAACAATTATGATTCTGGAATCCTGGTGTAGGACTGTAGGATCAGCACTGGACTGTGAACCATAAAGTTGGCAGTTCAAACCCATCAGCTGCTCCTCAGAAACCCTGTACAGGGGTAGCTATGAGTTAAAATCATTTCTACAAAACTTAATCACAATTACGATTATACTGGTGGTGTAGTGTTTAAAGGGTTCCACTGTCAGCTTAAGGGTCAGCTGTTTAAATTCATCAGCCTCTCCTTTGAAGAAAGATGTGGCCATATGCTTTCTTGAAGATTTACAGCTTTGGAAATCTTACGGGACACTTGCATTGTGCCCTACAGGGTCACTTTGAGTTGGAATCCACTGAAGGGCAATGTGTGATTATTATCATTATCACCCCAACATCACATCTCCTGGGGGATTCTCAACTACAGCAAGGAAACTTTTACTGTAGAGGAGTCCTACAGTAGGCGAATGCATCAGACTGCAAGGTCATTTGAACTGCAAGGTTGGTGGTTCAAGCTCACCAGCTGCTCCTTGGAAACACTATACAGGGTCACTATGGGTTAGAATCGACTTGACAGCCTTAACAACAACAATATTGTAAAGATCAGAGTCCAGGAGTTCTGATGTGATGCCATAGGATATGCACTTAGCCTCAAGGTCGGTTTGAATCACAAGGTCAGCGATCCAAACTCATCAGTCACTCCTCGGAAATCCTATACAGGGTTGCTATGAGTTAGAACCAACTCTACAGCACTAAACAACAACAACAACAACAACAACATTATAAGAAAGGAGCTCTGGTAGAACAATGGTTAAGTGTTCTACCACTAACTGACAGCTTGGCAACTGAACCCACCCATAATGCGCCAGCCAGACTGCAAGTTTGGCAGTTCAAGCTCACCAGCTGCTCCTTGGAAACCCTATACAGGGTTGCTATGGGTCAGAATCGACTCGATGGCTCTTGACAACAACAACAACAGCTCTATGGGAGAAAAATCTTTTGTAAAGACTGCAGCCAAGAAAACTCTATGGGGCGGTTACACATGGGGTGGCTCGGAGTTGGAATTGACTGCCGCAGCCACCAAAAAAATATTGAAAGACAAGACACTCTTGTGTATATTGGACTACCCACCCTCCCCCCCATACTGACAGGCTGTGTACAGGGTGTACTTGATGTGATTATCAATAGCCAAATATCTCTAAGTGCCCTCTTGGAGCTCCTGGTTATTCTGGGATCTGTAAAAGGTCTCACAGTGACATCTCTGAAGAGGAGTTTGAACCTCAGAAAAGGTACCTGTCATAGAAGTGTGAGTGAGTGAGCAAGGCAGAATGCAGATGAATGACAGGCCCCAAATGTTAATATTTAAACCTAGAGAACAACCGTACAAATATGAGAACCTGTCATTTTAAGCTCTTTCAGATAAAAATTAAATTGAACTCCCAATAACCTGTTGAAGCAGCAGAAGAGAAACTGGTGGGATAACAAGTCTCTGGAAGCTTAGATCACAAATGGCCATGTGATCACACAGCTTCTGCCAACAGATTAAGAAGGGTAGACAAAAGACTCCTTCTAGGCATTGATGATAGAAATGAAAACAGTAAGTGAAAGGCGCAAACCTTTGGTTAGAAACCTGAATCCAAGATCTTCATCCTGAGAATAAATCCTACATAACAGTACTTTACTACAATTTTAATGTAGCTCTTCCAATTCATCCCATACTTTGTACCATGAAATTTGCCCTGTTTTATACACCAGGGGTCCCTGGGAGGGTTGCCGAGCTGCCAATGGGACATTTTCAGAGCACTGATGTCTGGTCCTCCTGCCAATTGGAAGGCTGTTTCCAAATCACTTTCATCCCCGCTTCTCTCTAAGGGTTAGACAAAGGACGGTCCAAACAGGTGTCAAGGCAGAACTCCCGATCCAGCTTTGTTTTCCAGGAGCCAGGCTGAAGCAGGTGTTATCAGAGCTGTTCAGATATGTGCCTCTGAATGTCAAGGGTTTTCAAAGGATGAACATTTAAAACAACTTTCAATCCGAGACCAGTGGATGGGGAAGCAAAGGAAATATCACAGATCATTCCACAAAGATGCCAGTTCCAGGGATCTCCTAATTTGCAAATACTCCTGTGATTCTTCTCCTCAAAATAACCAATAGACCTAACATTTAAGCTCATGCTTGCAAAAAAAAAGCATAGTGGCAAAAGACATTTTTAATTAAGCACTGTTAAGATCTACTGAGCTTTGGCATTAGTGTTTGACGGTTCTGCAGTCTTTGTTTAATCATGTACTAAACATATATGCATTTCTTTTGGAGAAACAGTAAATACAATTTCAGATTTTCAAAGAGTCTATGTAACCCTCCTTCCAAAAGATAAGAACTACTGATTTGAAGGGACACTAAATGAATTTGAACAATTCAGTTAATTAACTAAAATCAAATAATTCAGTTAATGAGGTATATTGCCTTATTTATCTGTATGCAGAAAATGTGGTTTTGTCTTCTCAAAGGAAAACTGTTGGTAGAGAAATTCACCACACCGTTCTTTTTCATGATGTCCAGTCTGGTATCTTCCCAAATGTATGTTGTTCTTCTACCTCAAACCTGACAACTTAACATGTTCCCATCAGGAAAATTGTGTTTAAAAATGTTCCCTGTGCCTCTAAGACACAGTTGTAAGCCTTCACATGCTTATGAGTTTAAATGGGAACCATAGGTGCTCATCTGTCTTTGGTGGTTTCTGAAACTATCTTGTCCATTAGCAAGTTAGGAACTTTCAGTAAGCAATTGTCCCACAGTAGGATGGTTGGAAAACACACACTGTCTCTAGTCCATAGTTCTGTCTGTGCATGTGACTTCTGCTCCAAGTCCTTGGTCCAGTCCTTAATGGTGTAAATAAGGTTGCTGCTTCTGCCAGAGCTCCCCAGGGCAGGCTCCTACTGGTCCCAGCCACTCATTTGCTGTAAGTAGCATCTGCTACCAGCCTCCGGAGCAGAAGGCGGGACTAATGAGCCCAGCTCTCAGCACCAGTGGCTTCCCCAGCTTAGTTACTTGTTTTTAATTAAGATGACAATACAACACCTTTTCATTTCCTTCAGGAATTACTGTTTTCCAATTTGAAGGATCAGGAAAGGAGGGTTCTGGGCACTCAGAGCTTTGGTTCTAAAGATAGAAGACCATGACCAAATCCTTGGTTTTGGATTGGTGATGTTCCAGAAGAAATGACAGCAGGCACCATGAACAGAAGGTTTTCCAGGAGATGGCAGTGCATCCTAAGGCTGGATCCGAGGAGCTTCTGTAGCAACCAAAGAAGATTGTAATTGAGACATAACATGATAATGCATTCCAGACCACATGGCTGCTGAGCATCACCTCAAAATACTTTTTACCAATTTCAAAGTCACTGTAACCAGGGTAGGGAGGTGGAAGTGGGGAGAGATGCAGGGGGTGGGGGAGGGCTCTGGCAGACAGATAAGGCAGAGACACTTGGCATTGCTATGAGTAAAGTTTCAGTATTTTCAGGCCAGGAGCTACCCTGATACATATTTACAACGGGTCCTGGGTTCACCTCTGAAGACCAATAAAAGGAAACTGAAGGACAAGTATTGTCTGCATTTTAATTTCCAGGTTTACAAGAGCTATTTCATTATTCTGATTCAGGGGGAAATAAATGTCTTCCTTTTTTAAATAGAAGGTCTCCTTGTGCAGGGGGAAGAACACAGCAGATCAGAAGGCTGCTTCAGACTGCTGGCCCTAATTCTAAACAGCCAGAGGAGAGGCAATAGGGGCTGGGGACAAGGAGGAGAAAGCAGAAGACTGAACACTGACCAGAATGTGAGGCTCACGGGCAAAAGTATTCACACTGACCTCATCAGTATTGTTGTTAGTAGTCATCAAGTCAATTCCAGTTCACAGTGACTGCATGTGTGCAGAGTAGAATTGCTCTATAGGGTTTTCAAGAAGCAGATCACCACACCTTTCTTGCAAGATGCTTCTCCATGAGTTTGAACAGCCAATCGTTCATCTAGTAGTACCACACTTAACTATTTTCACCACTTGGTACTGTGACCCTGATACCCGACAATGAAATCTCAGGACAGACAAGAGGCAGATCAGTTTGCGGGAAAGTAACGAGGTTGTTGGCTGCAGTGCTGGTCTCCGCAGGCCCATTTCATGGGAATGAATGAGCCAGACATGATTCGGGTCAAGAGGACTGCAGTGACTCTTCAGTATTGTCACATAATTACAAAAGTTGTTCATAGCTTGAGAGTCTGGATTTCTATTTACAAAATGTTCTCATTTGTATTTTGTTGTTGTTCAGAGCTCCTTGGACATTTGGCAGAGAACTCCATATGGATGAGCGAGCAGTGAGGTCAGCCAGATGATTGATGGGAAGTCTGGGCCAAAGAAAATGATGCTTAAAGACAGAGTCCTGCCTCTCAATATTTTTTAATCTTTCCAGAGTCTTTATGTGGTTTCCCTTTAGTTTTTATAGGAAATGAGCTGTTTTCTGTCATTGTTAACATTTTTCACTGGAGCTTTGTTCTATATTCTCTGAAAATCGTTTCTTCTGTGAAATTTTCTCTTTATTTCACTCGCTTACCTAATTCTAAGAGTAATCTCCACGTTGAGCCTGTAAGGGGTGGGTATTAAGTGCACAGAAATAGCGTTTCTTGGCTCTTCTATGAACACTTGGAAAATGCTTGCTTTTGCCAGTCAATTGAGCCTTTTAAAGTCAGAAAACAAAGAAACAAACACAAAATTCACAGATGAAATTTAGTTTGAATGATCCTTTTATGTTCTTCTTGATGACCTTCTGCTAAGAAGCTAGTCCTTCCTGGGAAAAAAAAAACCTTGCTGTTTTCTCGGCAAGTAGGAAGAAGTACCCATTTTGCAGAGTGAAGTGAGAAGCAAAGCTTTGAGAGGCCAAGCGGGCTGTAGAGCATGGGTAATAGCAGTTCCTCCCAGGGAGCATTACCAACAATCAAGGGAGGAAGGCTGGCAGAGGCAGAACAAGAGAATCATCCAAATGGTAGAGAGTAAGGATTAAGATTCAAAGGAGGGAAATGAAGATGTCTCCAGGTAGTGTAAGATGCAGAGGGTTCTGACAGTTGCAAAAGAATCCTTTACAAGAGAAGTATAGCAGAGATGGCAGTGATGAAAACGATCAAGACACACTGGCAGTGAGGCAGCAGATGCTTAGAAACAAAATAATGGGATACCAAGTTGATCACAGAGGATCACAGCTGATATAACAAAGGTTTCATAAAACACAAGTCAAGTTCTAAGACACACCCAGCCGTGATGAGACACTAGTTACCAACCCTACTGAGGAGAATGCATGGTTCACACTAAGCTGGGTCTTGTTTCATTTCTCTAGTCTGGTCACTGCTATTTAGTGCATGTAATGTTTATGAAGTCTTTAGAATATTTTCTAAAAAATGATCACATGTTTGAAATTCCCTTCTCCCCACCCCCCACCGCAAAATATCAAGCAATTGCCTAATGCTTAAATATTTTAATTTAGGTATTTCCTCTTGACCATCTGGCAGGAGACTCATCTGTCAGTTTGGCATTCTGTGGTGAGTTACGAATTGCTGTGATTCTGGAAGCTATGCCATGGGTATTTTAAACACCATCAGGGTCACCCAAGGTAAACAGATGTCAGCTGAGCTTCCAGACAAAGACAGAGTAGAAAGAAGGAGAGATGGACTACTTCTGAATATTTAGTCACTGAAAACCTTATGAATAGCAGTGGAACACTGTCAGATAGCACAAGAATATTGAAACGTTATGAAGAGCACCAGAAGATTGTCAGATGCATTGCTGGAAAATGAGCCCCTCAGGTTGGAAGTCACTCAAAGTACTACTGGGAAAGAGCTGCCTCCTCCAAGTAGAGCTGACTGTGATGACATGAACAGAGTAAAGCTTTCAGGACCATCATTTGCTGACAGGGCACAACTCAAAATGAAGAGAAGCAGCTATAAATAGCCATTAATAATCAGAACATGGAATGCATGGGGTATGAATCAAGGAAAATTGGAAACTGTCAAAAATGAAATTGAATCCATAAACATTGATGTCCTAAGCATTAGTGAGTTGAAATGGACTGGTATTGGCCATTTTGAAACTGACAATCGCAGGGTTTACTATGGTGAGAATGACAAATGGCAGAGGAATGGTGTCACATTCATCATCAAAAAGAACATTTCAGGATCTATCTTGAAGTACAATGCAGTTTGTGATAGGATAATATCCATATGCCTACAAGGAAGACCAGTTAATACCACTATAATTCAAATTTATGCACCAACCACTGAAGCCAGTCATTATAAAACTGAGAAATTCTACCAATGTCTGCAGTTTGAAATTGAGCAAACATGCAATCAAAATATACTGATAAAACTGTTGATTGAAATGCAAAGGTTAGAAACATAGAGGAAGGATCAGTCATTGGAATATATGGTCTTGGTGATGGAAACAATGCAGGAGATCAATCACATGATAGAATTTTTCAATACCAATGATGTCTTCATTGCAAATACCTTTTTAAACAACATATATGATGACTATACACATGGACATCAACAGATGAAATGCCTAGAAATCAAATTGACCACATTGGTGGAAAGAGACTGTGATGAACCTCCATATCATAAGCCAAAACCAGGCAGGGAACAAATTGTGGAACAGACTATCAATTGCTCATATGCAAGTTTAAGTTGAAAATGAAGAAAATGAAAACAAGTCCACAAGAGCCAAAACAGGACCTTGAATATAGCCACCTGATTTAGAGATCGTCTGAAGAACAGATTTGATACATTAAACACTAAAGACCGAAGATCAGAAGAGTTGTGGGATGACATCAAGAACATCATACAGAAAGAAAGCAAAAAGTCATTAAGAAGACAAGAAAGAAAGAAAAGGTCAAAATGGATGACAGAAGAGACTCTGAAACTTGCTCTCCAGTGTAGAGATGCTAAAGCAAAGGGAAGAAATGAGGAGGTCCAAGAGCTGAACAGAAAATTTCAAAGGTCAGCTTGAGAAGATAAAGTCAAATATTACAACAAAATGCGAAAAGATCTGGAGTCAGAAAATGAAAAGTGAAGACCACACTCAGCTTTTCTCAAGCTGGGGGAACTCAAGAAAAAATTCAAGCCTCAACTTTCATTATTGAAGACTTCTTTGGGCATATTATTGAATGATGCAGAAAGCATCAAAAGCAGATGGAAGCAATACACAAAGTCACTGTACCAAAAGGAAATGGTTGACGTTCAACCATTTCAAGAGGCACCATATGATCAAGAGCCAATAATACTGAAGGAGGAAGTCCAAGGTGCATTGAAGGAATTGGCAAAGAATAAGGCACCAGGAATTAATGGAATAAAAATTGAAATCTTTCAAGAAAGTGAGGTGGCACAGGAGGTACTCACTCCTCTATTCCAAGAAATTTGGAAGACAACTATCTGGCTGATTGATTGAAAGAGATCTGTATCTGTACCCATTCCAAAGAGAGGTGACCCAATGGAATGCGGAAATCATCCAACAAGTCTTTGATATCCCATGCGAGTAAAGTTTTACTAAAGGTAATACAGAAACAGCTGTAAGCATACATTGTCAGAGAACTTCCAGAGGTTCAAGCCAGATTCAGAAGAGGTCGTGGAATGTGGGATATCATTGCTTATGTCTGATGGATCTTGACTGAAAGCAGAGAATATCAGAAAGATGTTTACCTGTGCTGTATTGACTATGCAAAGGCTTTCGATTGTGTGGATCATGACAAGCTTTGGACAACATTACGAAATATGTGTATGCCAGAACACTTAATTGTGTCCATGAGGAATCTGTACATGGACAAAGAGGCTGTTGTTCAAACAGAACATGGGAACACTGAATGTTTTAAAATTAAGAAAGGTGTGTGACAGGGTTGTGTTCTTTCACAATACTTATTCAGCCTGTATGCTGAGCAAATAATCTGAGAAGCTGGGTTCTATGAAGAAAAACGTGGCATCAGGATTGGAGGTAGATTAACAACCTGCGATATGCAGATGATACAACCTTGCTTGCTGAAAATGAAGAAGACTTAAAATATTTACTGATGAAGATCAAAGAGCAAAGCCTTAGGTATGGATTGCAACTCAATGTAAAGAAAACAAATATTGTCACCAATGGACCAATAAACAACATTCTAATCAACAGAGAAATGTTGAAGTTGTCAAGGACTTCATTCTTCTTGGATCAACTATCAACACTCATGGAAGTCAAGAAATCAAACAACGTATTGCATTAGGCAAATCTGCTGCACAGGAACTTATTATAGTGTTGAAGAGCAAAGATGTCAGCTTGAGCACTAAGGTGCACCTGACCCAAGCGATGGTATTTTCAATAACCTCATATACATGCAAAAGCTGGACAGTGAATAAGGAAGACCATAGAAGAATTGATGCTTTTGAGTTATGGTGTTGGAGGAGAATATTGAAAGTGTTATGGACTGTCAAAAGAGACAACAGATCTGTTTTGGAAGAAGTGCAGCCAGAGTGCTCCTTAGAGGCCAAGGTGGCCAAACTTCGTCTCTCATACTTTAGACATATTGTCAGGAGGGACCAGTCACTGGAGAAGGATATCATGTTTGGTAAGGTGGAGGGTCAGAGAAGAACAGGAAGACCCCGAGCCAGATGGATTGGCAATATGGTAGCATCAATGGGCTCAAGTGTGACTATGATTGTGAGGTTGGCCCAGGATCGGGCAGTGCTTCGGTCTGTTGTGCATAGGGTTGCTATGAGTCAGTCCCAACTCGATGGCATGTAACAACAACAATTGAAGAATACTGGAAGTACCATGGTCTGTCAAAAGAACAAGCAAATCTGGTTGGAAGAAGTATAGTCAGATGTTCCTTGGAAACCAGGATGGCCAGACTTTGTCTCTCATACTTTGGACATATTATCATGAGGCATTTTGGTTGTAGGCAACAGAACTAGTAAACTAGCAAATGCATAAGGAATTTACTGAAAAGTTGTTATGGTCCTCATCTGATTAACGAAAGGATGAAATATGAGACTTGTAATATACAAAGTAGTAGGAACCAAAGTGATCCTGAATTCCCACTATTTCTTTTGCCCTGTAGTCACTGGACTAAGAGTCAAAATCTAGGAAGAGAAAGGCTGATGGATTAATCTTGGGTCACTTGCTTGGCTGTTTCTCAGTATAAAGATCATCTGATAGAAGTTGCCAGTAACCTCTGTGGCTGATGAGGACATCTTGAAAACTGCATGCATTGTGGAGGTGGTAATAGCTCCACAGGAAATTGGGGTGCTATTAGAAAGAGGAATGGGTACTGAGAAGGTAAACTCCATCAGTCACACAAACACACTCCTGAAATAAAACAGATGTTTTGGTGGAGGACAGGAAAGGCGGGGACCTGGAATAACATCTCTTACTCTTTATGGAGATGTCTGGGGCATTCCACTAAACTGAGTCACCTCTGGCAATTTGCTATGATAAGACCTAAGTTATGGTCCCTCAAATTTTCAAAGAATGAATGAATTGAGCACTATCTTTTTCTTTTTTTCTTCAGGAATTCTAAGTATTATAATTTAAAATCAACTCCAAATATTTACTGTTATCAAAATCCTATTGTGGAAATTATTGGCAAAGTCAAATGTTAATGTCTTCTACTTTCTGGTCTTGTGATACGAGTATTTTTGCTCAGATTATTTGTATTTAGGTTTGACCTTGTGCTTTCTTATTGGTCAAAGAAACATGAAAAGAAGGACTATGCCTCACTTTTATGCAAATTCTTTGTGTCAGTACATAATTTCTCTTGTTTTCCTCCCACTGACGCTGTAATCCTGCAAACCTATTGCATGATAAAATCTCCATCAATTGGAGTCCCTAATTTTATAGGAAAGACCTCTCTGGCCATCTCTTGTTGGAGTTTATTAAGTCATTGAGTTTTTTTTTTTTTTTTTTTTTACTGCATTCTAACCTTGCCGACTTTACTAGCACATCTATTTTCTTTTAATGTGACCTCATGAAGAAAAAATATTTAATCTCTTCTTCTAAAAAAGTACTGCTTAGAATCATGGTATGCTATATTTGGTAAAGACTTCAGATCATGGACTCAACTAAGCAGAAACCAGGGCCAAAGCATACGAATCCCTAATTGCTGTCTGATACAACCTCCTTCTAAGGCAAGAACTCACATAACTACCTCCGTAGTTCGGAATTAGACAGCTGTGGGTTCAAATCCAAGGTCTGCCACTAATAAGTAATGTGATTTTAACAAGTCATATAATCCCTGTAGACATCCGGATCCTTGTTTATAAAATAGAAATAATAATTTTTCTGCTTTTCCAGATTATTGTGGGGATTTGAGGTACTATGTATAAAGCAAGTACCAGGGAACTGGGCACATTGGGAGTATTCATGAATAGGTTATCAACCTCTAAGCTCTTCTTGGACACTCCAGGGATTGTGTAAACTCATCACAGGAGAAGCAAGCCTATTATATCACATACTGCTGCTGTTGTATGCTGTCGAGTTGGTTTCAATTCATAGAAACTATATATGGCTCCTAAGGCTGCAAATTTCTAACTCTAGAAAACCAAAAGGGAAGAACACGGTCAGCATTTCTCAAGCTGGGAGAACTGAAGAAAATATCCAAGCCTAAAATTTCGTTATTGAAAGATTCTCTGGGCAAATTATTGAATGATGCAGAA
>NW_006408563.1:1657621-1660868 GCF_000296735.1 Chrysochloris asiatica | reverse complement strand
ACAACAACAACAACAAGGCTGCAAATCTGAGCAGGAGCAGAAAGCTTCATCTTTCTCCCAAGGAAGGCTGATGGATTCAAACTGCTAACCTTGTGATTACCAGCCCAACTGCACTACCAGGGCTAGTAATAACCCATTATGTTACCATCTCTAAATGTTAGTAAGTTCTTTCTTATTCTGCTCAAATCTGCCACTCTCATTTTGACACCTGGTATATTTTGGGAGTCCTGGTGCTCTGCGAGTTAATGTACTGGATTGCAAGATAAGTTTGAACTGAAAGTTCTGTGGTTCAAACTCTATACAAGGTTGCTGTGAGTAGGAATCGACTCAATGGCACTTAACAACAACAATATTCTGTGGGGGAGTCCTGGTGTGGTAATCAACTAGTAACTGCAAGATCGGCAGTTCAGACTCACCAGCTGCTCATTGGAAACCCTATTCAGAATCACTATGAGTCAGAATTGAATACACTAACACTTAACCATAACTATACTTTTTTTTGTCCTCTAGAACAGCAGAGAACAGATGCATTTCATCCTCTGCATGACAGGTTATCAAATATCTGAACACAGCTACCCCTTATTTTATCCTTTACTCCAAACTTTGCCTGTTGCCTTTTCTATAAGGTTGTATCTCCCAGCAACCTCCCTTATCTGGGGACTGTATTTTTAAATTTTGCTATGTGCAGTGTCTAGCAAGTTGTTGTTTTTGTTAGGGGCCATCAAGTTGGTACTGACTCATAGCAGCCCTATAAACAACAAAACAAAACACTGCCCAATCCTGGGCCAACCTCACAATTGTTGCCACTCTTGAGCCCTTTGATGCTGTCACTTTGCCAATCCATCTTGCTGAGGGTCTTCCTCTTTTCATCTGACTCTCTACTTTACCAAACATGATATCCTTCTCCAGTGACTGGTCCCTCCTGACAATATGTCCGAAGTATGAGAGACGAAGTTTGGGAATCTTGGCCTCTAAGGATCACTCTGGCTGCACTTCTTCCAAAATATATCTGTTGGCTCTTTTGACAGTCCATAGCACTTTCAATATTCTCCTCCAACACCATAACTCAAAAGCATCAATTCTTCTATGGTCTTCCTTATTCACTGTCCAGCTTTTGCATGTATATGAGGTTATTGAAAATACCATGGCTTGTGTCAGGCGCATCTTAGTGCTCAAGCTGACATCTTTGCTCTTCAACACTATAATAAGTTCTTGTGCAGCAGATTTGCCTAATGCAATATGTTGTTTGATTTCTTGACTTCCATGAGTTTTGATAGTTAATTCAAGAAGAATGAAGTCCTTGACAACTTCAACATTTTTCTGTTCATAAGAATGTTGTTTATTGGTCCATTGGTGAAGATTTTGTTTTCTTTACATTGAGAAGCAATCCATACCAAAGTCTTTGATCTTCTTCAGTAAGTATTTTAAGTTCCTCTTCATTTTCAGCAAGCAAAGTTGTATCATCTGCATGTCACAGGTTGTTAATGAATCTTTCACCAATCCTGATGCCACATTTTTCTAACCGTGCTAAACACAGGGTTGTATTCTTTCATGATACTTGTTCTATCTGTATACTGAGCAAATAATCTGAGAAGCAAGTAGTAGATACTAAATAATTATAAATTCCTCCACTTCCTAAGTTTTGGTTTCTAAGGCCTTTAAAATAAGGTGCTTAGAACTGAACACACCTTTGGTGTACTCAGTGCAGAGCACAGAATCTCCCATCTCCCAGGTCCCCTGCCTCTTACTCCAATCTGGACACTGTGCTTTTTTAAATACAACCTGTAATAGTTAAGGTTTTGAGCCAACTTTACTGGACCAGCATTCACAATGGTTTAACAGTTAAGATGTAGTAATCACTCAGGATGAAACTAATAAAATGTAATCACTTTCATGATGAGATCTGCCATGAGCAGCCAACAGTTGAAAGGAAGTTTTCCACAACATCTTTCCTCTTACAAAGATAAAAGGAGAAAGAAGTGAGTAGAGAATGCGGGACATAATACCACCAAGAATGTTAAACCAGAATTGGCGTGCATCCTTTGGACTCAGGGTCCCAACACTGTGGAGTTCCTAGATCAAGGAAAAGATTGAAGTCAGGACACATGGAAAGTTCAAAAGCCTTTTGGCTCTGCAGGTTCTGAAAAGGAGACAAGGAGCTCCCTCCAGAGCTGATGTAGAAAGAAAGCCTTACCATAGAGTCAGCACTCTGAGTTTGGATGTCTAGCCTACTAATCTGTGAGAGAACAAATTTCAGTTTGTAAAAGGCATCCATTTGTGATTTTTCTGCTATCATAGCAGTATACAACTAGGAACCAAGGTGCACAGGTTTCAGCTGAGCTTCCAGATGACACTAGACTAGGAAGAAGGAGAGGCCAACTGCATCAGCATATTTAGTCACTGAAAACCTTATGACTAGTAGTGGAACACTGTCATCACCAGAATATTGGATATTGAAACATGATGAAGAGCACCAGAATATTGTCACATATAGTACCTGAAGATAAACACTTCAGGTTGGAATGCACTCAAAATGCAACTAGAAAAGAGTTGCCTGCTCAAAGTAGAGTTAACCATGATAATGGGAATGGAGTAAGCTTTCCGGCCCTTCAGTTACTGATGGAGCACAACTCAAAATGAAGAGAAAAAGCTGTAAATATCCATTAACAATCAGAACATGGAATTTACAAAGTATGAATCAAGGAAAATTGGAAATTGTCACAAATGAAATAGAATACATAAACAGCAGTATCCTAGGCATTAGTGAGCTGATATGAACTGGTATCGACCATTTTTAATCTGACAAGCACATGTTTTAATATACCAGAATAACAAATTGAAGACGAATGGTGTCACATTCACCATCAAAAAGAACATATTAAGATCTCTTAGAGTACAAAACTGTCTGTGATAGGATCATATCCATATACCTACAAGGAAAGCCACTATTATTCAAATTTATGCACCAACCACTAAAATCAGTGATGCTGAAATTGAATAGTTCTATCAAATTCTTCAATCTAAAATGGATCAAGCATGCAATCAACATGTATTGATAATTACTGGCAAATGGAACGCAAAGTTGGAAACAAAGAGGAAGGAATAGTGATTGGAAAATATAGCCTTGGTGATAGAGACAATGTTGGAGATTGCATGAAATAATTCTGTAAGACCGATGACTTCTTCATTACAAATACCTTTTTAAACAAACATAAAAGGCAACTATACACATGGATCTCAATAGATG
>NW_006408563.1:1650556-1651541 GCF_000296735.1 Chrysochloris asiatica | reverse complement strand
ATTGACTGGAAGAGATCCATATTTGTGCACATTCCAAAGAGGACTGACTCAACAAAATGTGGAAATCATCAGACCATATCATTAATATTTCTTGCTAAAGATAATACAAAAATGGCTGCAACCATACATTGACAGAGAACTTCCAGAGGTTCAAGCTGGATTCAGATGAGGATGTGAAGAGGGATATCATCGATGATGTCAGATAGATCTTGGCTGGAAGCAGAAAATACCAGAAAGATGTTTATCTGTGCTTCATTGACAATGCAAAGGCTTTCGACTGTGAGGTTCATGACAAACTATGGACATCATTGTGAAGAATGAGTATTTTGTGCTCACAAGGAACCTGTGCATAAATCAAGAGGGAGTCATTTGAATAGAACAAGGGAAGACTGAATGGTTTAAACCTAGGAAACGACTGTGCCAGGGTTGTATTCTTTCACCATACTTATTCAATCTGTATGCTGAGCACATAATCTGAGAAACTGGATTATATGAAGAAAAACGTAGCATCAGGATTGGAGGAAGACTCATTAACAACCTGTGATATGCAGATGATACAACCTTGCTTGCTGAAAGCAAAGAAAACCTAAAATGCTTAATGATAAAGATCAAAGACCAGTCTTCCATATGGGTTGCACCTCAATGTAAAGAAAACAAAAATCCTCACCACTGGACCAATAAATAACATCACGATAAATGGAGAAAAGATTGAAGTTCTCAGTTACTTCATTTTGCTCAGATTAACCATTAACAGTCATGGAAGCAATAGTCAAAAAAATCAAATGACGTATTGCATTAGGTACAAGACCTCTTTAAAGTGTTGAAGAACAAAGATGTCAGCTTGAAGACTAAGGTGCGCCTGACCCAAGCCATGGTGTTTTCAATAACCTCATATACATGCGATACCTGAACAGTGAATAAGGAAGATCATAGAAGAATTCTTGCATTTGAGTTACAGTGTTGGGGGAGAATATTGAAAGTACCA
>NW_006408563.1:1637748-1649295 GCF_000296735.1 Chrysochloris asiatica | reverse complement strand
ATTTTTAACCTCATTTAAGAGTTTTTATTTATCCCATTAGAAGAACTGGGTTTTCCTGGGCACTGGTAAGTCTACGCAGCTCTGTTAGTGTCCCAGTTTGTTGATCTGACATAATTACTATTCCTTCCAGCTTGAAGATTTCTCTCAATCTAACCAACACTGGCTCATCCCTCATTAATAACTCTTTTAATAATGGCAGGGCTAGAAATCATCTTCAGGGTGATAGAAATCATGAAAGGGCACCCCCTGGGCTTCCTAATTTTATTGATTACTCTGATAACCATAATGTTGTCTGTCCAACAGTTTTTCTTGGAGAACTGTCTCCTTTTCTCCATGTGGTCACAAGGGCAGGTTGCCAGGATAGGCTTTCATCCCAAACCTTTATTTCCTAGCTAGGGATGGTCTAGGGATTTACTTGGCCTAAGTGGGCCAGTCACATACCTTTGTCAAGAACACAGAATTAGGGCAATGGAGTCAATCTCTGAATGGAGGAAAGATGAATATTCAGAGCTCTAGCATCTCTCTCACAGTGGCGGCAGTGATGGGCTCAGGTGTAGCAATGATTGTGAGGTTGGCCCAGGACTGGGCATTGTTTCCTTCTGTTGTGCATAGGGTCGCCATGGGTTGGTACCAACTCAATGGCCCCTAACAACTAAAAACAGCAGTATAACTGCTGGTGTGGGACTGTGGAATTAGAACTGGACTTCAAACCACAGGGTCAGCAGTTCAAATTCACCAGCTGCTCCTTAGAAACTGTATCAGGCCAAGTTTTCTGAGGTGCCTCTGAGTGGATTAGAACCACCAAACTTTTGGATAGTAGTTGAGCACTTAACTGTTTTTAACACGTAGAAAATCCTTAGTTAATTCTACCAAAAGTCAAAGCAAGCCTGTTGTCCTTGAGTTGGTACCAATTTACAGGATTTCCAATTCTTTCAACCCATTATCTCATCAAACCACCTTGTAACCAAAACTCCTGGTGACCATTCCATTGGTTGATTGGTTAGTTTGTGTTTTGTTTCCCTCCATCATACCAAGTAGCCTCAGTTTTAGGTCAGGTTCTCTAGGACAGTGCTGAATTCAGGTGATATAATTTATTGAGGGGTGTTCCATAAAAAGCCATAAGGGAAGGAGTCAAAGGAAGGGGTAGAGCTGAGCAAGTGGTCTCGGGTAGTCTAGTCTGTGCCTGGACCACAGGAAACTCAGGATTCAAGCTGGACTGGCTTAAGGGAAGGAGGCTAGAGTTTTTACCTTCATTGGTCAGCTGTTGACTGGGGCTCAGGGAGGAAGACTGGACTTGATTTCCTGACCGTCGAAAACCATTCTCCAGAGATAGGTACCTTCAAGCCAGTGCAGCTGGGGAGGTGCCACAGATTGAGTAAAGCAACATGGGTGGGGCACAAAATTGTCTTCAAGTGGTTTCTTTTATTTTAATTTTTATGTTTGTCTTCCTTGTTCTATAATTTATATTTAGTTGTGATATGTTATTGTTGTAGTTAAGCACTGTTGAGTTGGTTCCAACTCATACAGGGTTGTGTAGGGTTTCTGAGGAGAGGTTGGTGAGCTTGAACTGCCGCCCTGTGGTTCAAACCGACCTTGAAGTCCCGCGCATTAACCCACACTGCCACATTAGTTGTGATATATATTCTTTGAGTATTCTCTATGATATGCTGAAATTGGCATGAAGGATAGTAACTGTCAACTAAAAGAAGTGTCAACTAAATTTAGGTCACAGGTGAGCAGTGGTCCTTGTCAGGATTCTGGACATTGTAGTGGGTACAAGGAGTCTCACTGCCTTTATTCAGCCCCCACCACTCCCATTCATGAACACTATCCCAGATTTCCTTTGAAAAAGTCCCACTTTTAGTGGAGGAACCCCAGAAGTAAACTTTAATTACCTTAAGTGGATCTGCAAAAACCACCCACTTTCCCAGGCACAGTAGTTGCCTTAGAGATGAGCACATGACCTAATTTGGACAAATAAAATGTAAGGCTTCTCTTCAGGGCTTCAGATGAAAATGTTTCCTTGCTCTTATTCTTTGTCTCAGTTGCCATCAGAAAATAACTGTGCACCATATGGTTTTCAAGGTGCTTCTGGATGAATTTGAACTTCCAATTTTGATTAGCAGTCGAGTGTGTTAGTCGTTTGGACCACCCAGAGACCCTTTTGCTCCTATTGTTGTTAAACAGTAACTTCAATAAAAGACCAGGAAGGATGCCTTTTCTTTCTCTGACTGGTACGGGGAGAAGATGTGATGTTCTAAACTAGAGGGCCATTTCTAGAACCTGAGGAGAGCCAGCTTGAAGAAAAGAATTAGCACATGATATTGTTGTTGTTGTTAAGTGCTTTTGAGTCGGTTCCTACTCATGGTGACCCTGTATGGGGTTTCTGAGGATATACGTCTTTAAGGGAGCAGAAAGCCTCATCTTTCTCCAGCAGAGCGGCTTGTGGGCTAGAACCTCCAACCTTGTGGTTTGTAGCCCAGTGCTTATTGTACAGAACACAGGCAGGCACCCCCAAAACTCAAGCCTACTGTTGAATTGATTTAACTTATAGCAAACCTATAATGGAGTACTGGTATGGTGCTGTGGGTTAATGCACCAGACTGCAAAGGCGTTTGAACTGTAAGGTCAGCAGTTCAAACTCACCAGCTGCTCCTTGGAAACCCTATACAGGGTTGCTATGGGTCAGAATTGACTCAGTGGCACTTAACAACAACAACAACCGTATACTGCAAGGTAAAACTGCCCCATAGGGTTTCCAAGGCTGTAAATCTTTATAGAAGCATACGGCCACATCTTTGTCCCGCAAAGTGGCTGGTGGGTTCTAACCACAGACCTTGAGGTTACAAGTTGTACACTTCAATCACTTTGCCAGCAGGGTTCCTATGAGGCAGACTACAGTTTCTGAGGCTGTAAATCTTTATGGGAGCAGGAAGCTTTATTTTTCTCCCAAAGAGGTAGATAAGTTTCTCAAATCAATGGGTTCCCAGGGAGGGAAATGGTGAACCTGAAACAAATTAAACTGGCACCCATTTGCTTAAGTCAGTTTCAAATATGTTTTTGTTTCTTGAAACATAAAGCATCCTAAGTGATAGACTGCAGGGAGTGGGAAGAGGAATGGATTGTAGTCAGAGAATATCACCACCCACTCTTTCTGGCACTTTCATGTGCAAATGTTACCCCCCTGCCCCCCACTCCCCTCCCCACCAAGGCCCATAATTTTATCCGATTGAAAAGTAGGAACAAATACTTCAGCATCCTTAATAACCCTGTGAAAGCATCCTTACCTGGATGCTGAGGCCCAGGCCTTCCCCTGCAAGCATGGGATTCTGGAATTTGGTCTCTGATGTACTAAACCACTGAAATCATACCCTCTCCATTTGGAAGACCTCCAATTGTCAGCAGAGCTTTGCAAACACATCTCCTGAAATACTAAGAAAATGACCTCTCCCGTGGGGTCTCTTCTAACGTTTATTAATAAAACATTTGATTGCAACTGCTCGGTAATGTTCTACTGAAACTGCTGGGGGAACAGTAAAACTACTCATGATAGCTAACAGGTCACAGGTAGTATTCCACACGGTGGCCCAACCTTGTCCTAAGACTGATTCCAGGTGTGGCTTGGATGTGAGGGTCCACTCTGGACCACCCAGGGAAAATGAATAGTCCCAGTTGAGTCCATTTATCGTCCTCTCAAGAATCCTTCTAGGGGTCTCTCCACAAACACTATGGAATTTGCCACATGCTTGGAGGTTATAGTTCCTCTAGATGATTTTTAAAAATTATAATTCCAGTTATTAGCATGGTTAGATATCTCTTTGTTTCTTTTCTCCATCTAAAGTGCCTAATGCTATCTTTGACCAGATGGAGAATGTAATTAAAATAAATATAATGTAATATAAAAATAAAACAGAACATATTGCTTTTTCAGGGCAATCTGGGCCCAAGATTTTCTGCAGTGGAAATTACTGGCTAAATAAACCCATCTCCTCATTGACATAAAGCTGAGAAGAGAGATTGGTTATAACAAAAAGAGAAAGAAATGTGATTATTTCCTAAGTTGAGGCAAGAGAAATTTGGCTCAAATGGAAAATGACTGGAGTAGAAAGTTTCTTCCTTTTCTTTTTTACATAAGCACCATCTGCAAATTCAATAGCCATCAGACTCTAGTTGCAGAGGGGAGAAAAAGATAAATTAGGAGCATCATCTCCCTGAAGAAATGTCCAGTTTTAGTTGAGGAGCAGGACATGTACATGGAAGGGAAACGGAAAACTACCTGGAAATAGAACTTGAGGCTGAACTCTGGCAATGGCCACATTCTTTGACTAGGTGTTTGAAAAACTCATCCTTCTCAATAACAAGACATTTCCAATACAGGCTGACCGCATAATAATCACAGCCACTGTCTCAGTAAGGAAATTTTGGTACAAATAATAGAAACAGACTCAGACGTCATGTGTGAAAATGAGAATATGTTAGAAGGATTTGGGGGTATCTCATAGAACTCAAATACCTTTGGGCTCCAGGATAGAAGAAAACAGGCACTGAACAATCAGTAGGAACCTAGGGATCTATTGCCAATCTTCCTAAGGCCAACATGTCACCTGCCTCTCTGTCTCTAAGTGCCTGCTGTATTTTCCCCTCTCTTCACATGAGTTCCTTTGTACATGGCTGAACATCACTGACCTAGTCCTAGAAATATATCACCTCCTAATGTGGCACTGTAGGATAAGCACTGGACTGCTAACCACAAGGTTGGTGGTTCAAACCTACCAGGTAGTTGCTCCTTGGAAACTCTATATGGGGTCTACATTAGTCAGATCCCACTCAAGAGCACTCAACAAACAGCAAATCATCAGCATTAAGACATCCCCCCAGCCCCCACCCCCAGGTCCTAACTCTGAAGAAAGAATTGTATTGTTCAGATTGGATAAGGTGTTGGGCTCTAATCCAATCAGCCATCACCAAAGAAGGCAGTGTCAGTTAGTCCAAGGGTCCACCCATTGGATAGGTGGACAGTTCTTAGAAGACGGATGAGATGAAGACTGGCAGGCACACTACCAAGTCTTCCACTGCTCCTAGGGTTACAATTTGTTATATTCATTCTTGGCAGTCTACAAAATACTTTCACTTACTACCATTTCAAGTCCATAGAAGAAATTCTTACCCATAGAGTTTATACCTTATCACTGACATGTATAACTTAGCCCCTTGAAGCTCTGTTTTCCCATTTCCAAAATCTTCAACTCATAAGAACATTGTTGACATAAGTGTGTTCTGAAAATATAGCCGAAGAAGGACCTATCCATACCTTCACCTCTCCGCCAATTATTTTCTCTTTATGAGCCCTATACAGAATAACTGAGCATAACAAAGTAGTAAAGGCAAAGTTTTACCTGAAGCATTTCTGATTCTAGAAAAACAGACTTATTATTATCGTTACTGAGTGCCATCAAGTCAATTCTGACTTATAGTGACTCTGTAGAATGTTTCAGCCATGGAGCAGGAGGTGGGTTTGAACCAACAACCTGTGGTTAGCAATCCAGTGCTTATCTTACAGCACCACACCAGGATGCTAAAATTAGGCTTGGGAAAAGTTTAAAAACCACATTCTGCTTTATTGCCTGCCACTAGGAAGATCAGAACAGGCCTAAAAAGAGGAGAACAAAAATTTGTGTCATGGAGCAGTCTGGTTAGAGGGCACACTATAGTCCAGGTTAGGCCTTTCTGGTAATACCCTGATTTTATATCTAACTAGTTACATAGCCTCTATTCTCATTGCTCTTGATGATTTTGACTTGTCAACAGTGAATTGGAGAGAACAGGCATATTATTACATACAAGCCATTCAGTACAATGTAAGGAAAATCTTTTAATCCTCAAATTAGTCCCACAAGGCAGACATTATTGTTGTGTGGAGCTATAGAATAAGCACTGAACTGCTAACCAAAAGGTCAACAGTTCAGACCCATTAGCTGCTCCTTAGAGTTGCTACTGGTAGCGTAGTGGTTACGAATCGGGCTGCGAACCTTAAGGTCAGCGGTTCGAAACTACCAGCCGCTCCGCGGGAGAAAGATGAGGCTTTCTACTCCCGTAAAGATTTACACCCTCGGAAACCCTGTACAGGGTCGCTATGGGTCGGACCCGACTCGAAGGCACTTAACAACAACAACAGAGTTGCTACAAGTCACAACCAACTCACATTTAACAACAAAAACATTTTTCAAAGGAGATCATCGGCGACTGGTCATCATCACACAGCTAGTGATCCTATATCCCTTTGTGGAATGATTGCCTCCCTTACTGACGTCTCCCTCAGATTCTGATGTCATGATTGTAGATCCAAAGGTAGAATGACTGAAAATGCGCAGGCAATGATTCAGAATCTGGGCCTTACCTCCGAACTTAGCAAATACGCAACCTTAGGAAAATCATCACCTCTACATGTCCATTTTCTCCATTTATAGAAACAGTACACTCCACACGAAAGAGTGTTAAGCTATAGGTGCCGTGTGTCAAAATGCCAAAACAAGAGAGGTCAGTATAGATTAGGAAGCGTGGACTCCTCGGGACCTCTGCTTCTTGACACCAATGTTGTTGTTTTGTGCCGTGGAGTCAGTTCCGACCCATAGCGACCCTGTACAGGGTTTCCGAGGCTGTAAATCTTTACGAGAGCAGAAAGCCTCATCTTTCTCCCGCGGAACAGCTGGTAGTTTCGAACTGTTGACCTTGCAGTTCACAGCCCGATTCATAACCACTACGATACCAATAGAGTAGAAAAATATCCTCTGTGTCCCTTCACTTCCAATCCGAGAGACAGCTTGGAAGTTTCCATGGAAGTTTGGGTGGTAATAGAAGGGGGCAAGTTACTCTAATTTGAGTAACTTGGTATTTTGGCTCTTGACGGGGTCACCACTATTCTCCCATTGCCGATTCCTTCTTCCTGTATGCCTTACTGTTTCTCTGCTCTTGCTTCCAGAAGGTAAAGTGTTGTTATTGTTGAGGTGATTGCTGAAGTGTTGTTATGTGCTGTGGAGTCGGTTTGAATCATAGTGACCCTGTGTAGGGTTTCTGAGGCTGTAAATCTTTATGGGAGCAGAAAACTTCAAACTGCTGACCTTTTGGTTAGCAGCTCAGCTTGTCATACACTATGCTGGCTACAGGTCGATAGATCCTGAAATCCTGCTGCCTGTATTCAAAAAAGCTCTGTACTAAAAAGCAAGGCCTGGCTGACTCATAGTGATCCTGTATAGGGTATCGAATGAGCAGCTGGTGAGTTTGAACTGCCAACCTTGCGCTTCAAACCGACTTTGTGGTCCAGTGCATTGTTCTGCAGCACCACACTAGGACTGTTACCAAGTGAGATCTTCAATAGAAAATGCTTAGCAGTGTCCCTAGTACATAACAAGTATCTATAACAAGCTAGTTAATCATATTATTCTCTAAGAAAAACAAAAACAAAGTGAATTCCTGAAAAAGCATAGTTTTGATCATGAAGTAAAAAGCCCATTTTCCTGTTATATAAGCAAAACCAGTATTTTTTTTTCGTTTCTTTGAGTTTTCAAGCAAAATTATGAGTATAAAATTCAGAGCAGGGCCAAATTAAATTTCCAGGAAAGCAATATCTGAGATGCTTTTAAGCAAGAGAGAGGTTTGTTGGCTGAAAGGCAGCAACACATCTTAACCTCGGAATCAGAATGGAAGCAGACAGCATGGCTGGCCTCTGACTACTTATATTGATGAACTTTCACCTGTATAAAGACCAAGGTACACTGGTCAAATTTAACTCCATTCTATATCTCTGCTCCTTGTTCCTTTATTTCTTATCTTTAGTGAAATATTTCCACCTGCAGCAGGAACTCTGGAAAATTTCCATAGAATAAAGTTATCGTGGGGGAAGGTGGTAGTGAATGGGATGGATTACTTGGGACACTGAGGACATATTGCCAGATGATCTGTCCCCAGTCTGTGGTCACCCATGCAAATAGCTACAGGGATTATATAGGCAGTACAACTGAACTAAATGGACTAGCGTGGGACTATGGCAGACCAGAAACACTTAACTCCTCTAAAGAAGCAGTCAGTACTCCACTCCAAACTATTGCCATGTAGAAATGTTTACCAAGTGTCGTTGGATCTTTCCATCTCACTAAAGAAATGGAACTCTGAATTCTATGTAAAATTTCCCAAATTCCAAATAGAAAGGAATCAATGTATTAGGTGCATAGTCTTTACCACATAGGATACCAAGCTCTAAGAAGAGGGCAAATTTTGCAATTGATTGGAGTGGCAGGGCTTTTAGTTCCTATGGCATTGTTTTTACCAGACAAATCTGTGGTTAGTCATAGCATTTTTACTTAAGAGTACAAAAACCTTTTGAACTTCTGTTTAATAGAATAACTGGTATGGAAGTTGCCTGCCACCATAAACAACTACTATGGTTGTTGTTAAGTATCATCAAGTCGGTTCTAACCCATAGCAACCCTGCACAGGGTTTCCAAGGAGCAGCTGGTGAGCTTGAACAACTAACTTTGCAATTCAAACTAATTTTGCAGTGCAGCTCATTAACCCACAATGCCATACCAGGACTCCTAAACAACTATAAAGCTGGTTTGATTATATAAAGCATCTGTTTGCAAGATTTGACCAAAAGGCAGCCAAATGTGTAATTCTTGAGAGATGGAAAACATATAACATGTACCTCCATGGCACTGTGCTGGGGACATTTTCCTGACCAAATATTGATCTGGAACCCCAGAAAAGTGACAGTCTTGTTGAGTTAGGACATTCCCACTTGAAAAGGCACGCAGACCAACCCAGAACTGCTGGGAGAACAGGAGATTCTTACTGAAAGAAAGAACTGCAGAAAGAAACAGCAGACTGTTTGACTATTTGAGTATGAAGTAAGCTATTTGTTTTGGAAGCATTAAGGAAATAAAAGTCAGCCTATGAGGGAAAACCCTCTTCTAGGACTGAAACTCAAGGGGAACTCACGAGCAGCATAGTATGCTCACTGGTGACCACCTGGGTGTGCTTGTGAGTGGAAGTGGGGGAAATGCAGCAATGAAGACTTGCTGAGTTTGACCATGTTCCACTGGTACCCACTGACCTTGAGGTGAGATAGAAAAGAAGAAGGACTAGCTGGTCTGACATTTAGGAAGATGTGTAAACTCCTGAGACCATAGGCACTAACCTAGCCCCTTGGGGCTAAGGCTGAGAGTGAAGCAGCCAGCTGGTCTGTAGTGTATCGGGGTGTGTGTGAACTCCCACACTTGCAGCTAGTATCCATTTGGCTTAACTTGGATGGCTAGTTGACCAGAACTCGAACTGAGGAAGACAAAAATGTTTGATACTGAGAACTAAACTTTTGTCTATGAATGCAGTAACTCAAAATTCCAACCAGAATAGCAAAGAACAATCTTATTTTCTCAGTATACTGGATTTATTTTGTTGTTGTTAAGTACGTGGAGTCAGTTCGGACTCATAGTGACCCTGCACAGGGTTTCTAAGGCTGTAAATTTTTACAGAACCAGAACGCCTCATCTTTCTCCCACAGAACCGCTGGTAATTTCAAACTGTTGACCTTGAGGTTGGCAATCCGACTCGTAACTACTGACATGGGCTAGTGTGGCACTGTCAGATCAGTACTAGACTGCAAACTCCAAGGTCAGAAGTTCAAACCCACCAGCTGCTCCTCAAAAACCCTATACAGGGTTGCTATGAGTCGGAACCAACTCAATGGCATTTAACAACAACATCAAAAATGGAGAGGGTGGCTATAAAGGCATGGAGTGGCTGGCTTACAAGATTTCATGGGTGCACTTAGTTTCAGACTGGAGGGTGAGATAGAATCCCCACTGAATAGTTTCCCTCTCTCCCAGATAATCTGGACAATGGTGATTGGATTTTATGACTCGATTGTGACTTCTTTTTAGCAGGATTAATTGTGATTGTTACAACTGTAATTGTAGAAGATGTGTAACTAAAAGCGGGGAGTAGTGAATCTTTCATTTCGGGAGAAGACAATCCCAAGACCATCAAGAAGGAAGAGCATGAATGGAGCGTGAGACCCCTACCTAGAAAAGTGGTGAGAGCAGAGAAGGTGGCTGTGTGTCTGTGGGCAGGAGACTGGCTGGCAGAATGTGCCCTTTGGACATTTAAGTGAAGTTAAATGGGGGAAGTAGGATATATGTTGCTGCCGAGAGGGGATTGAAATCATTGAGATGAAACAAGGTGTATAATTTGCTGGATGTAGAGCTGGTAATTTTGTCTATAAACCTTCACCCAATTCACAATAAAAATTTAAAGATAGAAACAAGGTAGAAGAAATACACAGGGTTACTGTACCAAAAAGCATTGGTCTACATTCAACCATATCAGAATGTAGCATACGTTCAAGACCTGATAATAATGAAGGAAAAAGTCCAAGCTGCACTGAAGGCATTTATTAAAAAACAAGGCTCCATGAATTGATGGAATACCTATTTAGATGTTTCAACAAACAGATGCAAAGCTGGAAGTGTTCACTCATCTATAACAAGACATTTGGAAGACAACTACTTAGCCAATCAACTGGAAAGATCTATATTTATGCCCATTCTAAAGAAAGATATACAACAGAATATAGCAATTCTTCAGTAGTATCATTAATATCACATGCAAGAAAATTTTTTGCTAAAGAAAATTTAAAAATTATTGCAGCAGTGCATCTATGAGGAACTTCCAGAAATCCAACTGGATTCAGAAGAGGATGTGGGATATGGAATATCATTACTGTGTCAGCTTTATCTTGGCTTAAAGCAGATAGTGCCAGACATTCTGGTGTTTTATTGACTATATAAGGGCATTATAAAATTAGAGATAACACTATGAAGAATGAAAATTCCAGAACACTTAATTGCGCTCAAATGAAACCTATACATAAGCAGAAAGGCAGTTATTCAAACAGAACAAGGGTATGGATACTGTATAGTTTGAAATCAAGAAAGATATGTATCAGAGTTTTAAATTTTTCACTATCCTTATTCAATTTATATGCTGAGCAAATAATCCAAGAAGGTGAACTATATGGGGGGAAAAAATAAAACAAAACTCATAGTATCAGGATTATAAGAAGGCTCCTTAACAACCTGTGTTATGCAGATGACACAACCTTATGAGATGAAAGCAAAGAGGACTTGAAGCACTTACTGATAAGATTAAAGGTTTCAGCCTTCAATATGGATTATATCTCAACATAAAGAAAATAAAAATCCCCACAACTGGATCACTAAACAATATGAGATAAATAAAGAAAAGATTAAAAACATCAAGGATTTCATTTTAAAAGCCGTCACAATCAACGCCCATGGAAACAGTAGTCAAGAAATCAAATCATGTGTTGCATTGGGCAAATCTGCTGCAAATGACTTCTTTAATATGTTTTAAAAAAACATGTTGCTTGGAGGACTATCTTATGCCGGGTTCTCTATAGAAGCAAAACCAGTGAAAGTGTCGTTGGATCTTTCCATCATATATATATAAGGAGCTCTGGTAGCGTAGTGGTTA
>NW_006408563.1:1633341-1637587 GCF_000296735.1 Chrysochloris asiatica | reverse complement strand
ATATATACAGAGAGAGAGAGAGAGAGGAGAGAGAGAGAGAAGTTTACATCAAGGAAATGGCTCATAATTATAGAGGTGGGAGAGTCCCACGTCCAGGTCAGATGAACAAAGATCAGCAGGCAGGCAGGCCAATAATAGAGCTGGCTCAAATCCAAAGAACTGGAAGTTAAAGGAGAAAACAGATGCAAGATCCAGACTCAACAGAGAGCAAGCAAGCTTTGCCTGAGTGTACATTATATTTGAAGTAGGCCACACCCCTAAGGAAACACTGATTGGCTCCTCATAGTCAACCATCATTAAGTTCACTACACAGTGTTAGATCTCACCATAGGAATAACCATGTCTCAACTGCCAAACTGCTAGGAGTCCTGGCCCAGTCAAGATGACACAAAACCTTTGCTATCACAAGGACTAAAGTGCGCCTGACTCAAACCCTGGTATTTCAGTCACCTCATATGCACATGAAAGTTGGACAATGAATAGAGAAGACTTAAGAAGTATTGATGCCTTTGGATTGTGGTGTTGTGAAAATATTAAGCATACCATGGATTGTGTGAAGAATGAAAAGATTCCAAAATCTGTCTTGGAAAAAGTACACCCAGAATAATCCTCAAGAAGAGAAGATGGCAAAGCTTCATCTCATGTACTTTGGACATGTTCTTAAGAGGGATAAGGACAGGGTGTTTGGTAGAGAGGTCAGCCAAAAAGAGGAAAACCCTCAACAAGATGGATTAACACAGCGACTGCAACATTGGTGTCACACACAGCAATGACTGTAACAATGATGTGGGACCAGGCAGTGTGTTATTCTATTGTACACAGAGTTGCTGTGAATTGGAACTGACACCACTGCACCTAACAACAACAACACAGTCTTTATGAAACAACAACATATCTTTATCCTGTAAAGTGGCTGGTAGGTTTGAAACACCAACCTTTAGGCTACAAGTATAGCCAGAATGTTCCTTAGAAGCAAGAGTGATGACACTTTGTCCCATGCACCTTGAATATGATATTTATCAGGGGGCACCAGTCCCCAGAGAAAGGCATCAGGTTTGATAAAGCAGAGGGTCAGTGAAAAAGAGGAAGATCCTCAAACATGATTGACACAGTTGTTTCACCCATGGGTTCACACATAGCAAAGACAGAGGACAGGGTAGTGTTTTGTTCTTTGTACAGAAGGTGGCAATGAGTCAGAACCAACTCCACTGCACCTAAAAACAGCAACCACATATTTTGATATGGAACTTCACACTTCAAGTTTGTGTTCCACTATGTATAAGTTTTACCTCAATTTAAAAGGAGCATAAACAAGTCATATTTTGTCTAGTTGATTTGTTGTTATTCTACTTGAAAGTAGGTTTTTTTGTTTGTTTTCTGTTTGTTTTGTCATTTACACATTCATTCATTCATTGAGCACTTACGATATGACAGGCTTGGATTTTGGAGAAACCAACCTGCCATTGATTTGAGTATGGTTTTAAGATCATGGGAGTCTCTGGCTGAAGTAAACAATTAATGCACTCAGCTGCTAATTAAGATTTGGGGGGTTCAAGTACACCCAGAGTCACCTGAGAAGAATGTCTTGATTACTTCTAGTCAGCCACTGAAAATTCCAGGGAGTACAATTCTACTCTGGCACACATAGGGCTGTTGTGAGTCAAAGTCAATGATAGGGCAATTGATGGTAGTAGAACATGGTAAACAATGTGGCACTCCTATAGGAAGAAATGACTGGTGCCTGAATCAAAGAGTCTCCATTAAAGATGGAGAAGAGGAGAAAGGAAGCTGATCTGAGAGAAAAATGGAAGGCATAACCAATAAGACTGAATAGATTTGGAGGACACAGTGGTGAGGTAGAGGGATCAATGTGGAAATACGTCTAGGTTTCTGTCTTGACTTACTAAAGATGAATGGTGGTATCTCTTAATCAAGAAAGGAAATACAAGAGGGAATAGTTAGGGCAGGAAAGAGTTGTGGGCTGATGTAAGATGATGAGTTCAGTTTTGCACAGATTGAGTGGCGATACCTAATAGAGACCCAAGAGAAAATGTCAAATAGGTAATTGGAGATTCCATCCAGGACACTGGATTCTAACTCCTTTGGGCTCTTGCAGTAGGAGAGTAGGTTGATTCTATATGGATTGGTCCTGCATTTCCTTTCTCAGCTCCGTCTGTAAAATGAACTTAATTGTGATTTCTCTCACCAAAATATTCCAAGGTTAATAGCAAAATTTTAACTTAGTTTGTAGTTTGGGGGGAAAAAAAAGAATCATCCTAAAACTTTATATCTAGCTATCATGGTGTAATAAAAAGCATTTAGATTTCTAAATCAGGCCAGACTTGATTCCAATCCCTGTTTTAGAAGTTAGATGATCTTGGAAAATTTAATTTATGCTCTTATTTTGGTATTTGTTAGCTACCCACAGTCCTATGTTATCCACCTGATCAGTTGGGATCCGACAAAGGATTGTGCTTCATAGGGTTCTCACTGACTTCAGTGAATCACCAGCTTTTCTTTTCGTCCTTGTCTGTTTTAATCTGGACGCTCCACTGAAATCTGCTTAGCATCACTGTTGTTGTTGTTGTTGTTGTTAAGTGTCGTTGAGTCGGTTTCAATCCATAGCGACCCTGTAGAGGGTTTCCGGGGAGCGGCTGGTGAGCTTGAACTGCCAACCTTGCAGTTCAAACCAGCACATTAACCCAGAGTGCCATAGCAGCATCATTGTTGTTTTTGTTTTTAAGTGCCGTGGAGTCAGTTCCAACTCACAGCAACCCTGTACAGGGTTTCCGAGGCTGTAAATCTTTACAGGAGCAGAAAACCTCATCTTTCTCCCGCAGAACAGCTGCTGATTTCGAACTGCTGACCTTAAGGTTCACAGCCCAATTCGTAACCACTACAATAGCAGAGCTCCTAGCAGTGTACAAACGTCCACGGATAGACAGGTGGTCACTGTACAATCGTAGTCCTGGCCAGGAATCAAACCCTGATCTCTTGCATATTTTTGTTGATAAGTGACCCTGAATAGGGTTTCCAAGAGATGGGTTTGAACCCCCAACCTTGTGATTAGTAGTCTAGTGCTTCTTCTATAGCGCCACACCTGGAGTCCGATCTCCGGCATGAGAGGTGACAATTACTACCAGCATTATTAGTTCCTAATATTTCATGACAATTCTATTATTGTGTTCAATTTTTTTTTTTTTTTAAAGCAAAAGAGGATTAGGATTCTATGCAACATACTGTATTTAAAGTATCTAAATAGTATTTGGCACACAGTTGATGCTTAATACATATCTGTCTATCAGTATCCTGCCTTATCGATGACAAAGGGATACTGTCTCACCTGGAAAACAGCACTAGGTAAGATTGTGATAAACTATAGACTCTGTTCTTTTTCCTATCCCTCCTCAAAGCCCAGACCTTTATCTTCTCTCTTCATCATCAAATTCAGCTCTCAGGAGAGGATGTGACATCAGTCATTTGCCTCACTGCTAATGAGTTTACATCATCCTTTTCCTTGCCCAGGGGACTTCACATTCCAAGCTTTCTATGTAACAACAGAAAGAACGTCTTTGTTTCTGGTTAAAGGCTCGATGTGCTGGTAAGAAGGAGAGGTGTAAAGCAGAGGCCCTGTCCTATGCCTCCTGAATCTCTGCTGTCTTGGAACTTGCTAGTATCCTCTTTTCTTTCTCCCGGGCAAATGATGTAAAGCTGAGAAGTCATCTATTCTACTATATGTACGAAACAGGCCAAGGAGCACTGGTGATTCAGTGAGTAAGCACTTGACTGCTGACCAAAAGGTTGACAATTTGAACCCACCAGATGCTCCATGGGAAAAAGATGCAGCAGTCTGCTTTCAGAAATTTTGCGATCTCTGTAGCACCGTGGGGGCAATTCTATTCTGTTTAGTTGGAATCAACTCATTGCAATAGATTTGTTTTTGTTTAGGTAGCACATAGTCAGAGGCCTTTGTGGTGCAGTGGTTAAAGGCTCAGCTACTAACAGAAAGGTGGTTCAAACTCACCAATTGCTTTGAGAAGAAAGATCTGGCAATCTGCTTTCATAACAATTGTTGTTGTTTAATGCCCTTGAGTCAGTTCAGACTCATGGCGAACCCTATAGGACAATCCAACTCTATCCTACAGGGTTGTTAAGACTTGGAATCCACTTGTCGGCCACAGGATTAGCAGTAAGGCCTGCACAACCAGCCATCATCAGCTTTTCTCGCTCCACCTTCCTCCTTGTC
>NW_006408563.1:1625142-1633241 GCF_000296735.1 Chrysochloris asiatica | reverse complement strand
GCCCCGACTTTGTTGCTTTACTGTGGATTTTGAGTAATTCTCCGTAAGAGACAAATAGGGGGAAGGGAAGTAGTTGTCTGATATTTATGAGTGTTTAAGCTAAATGTCTGCAGGTTAATTAAATTGAGAAGTGTCCCCTCTGGGATGTACCAGGTCCCTGGTGGTCCAATAAGGTAATAAACCAGGTGAAACTGAGAACATTATTGCTACTTCTTCATTCTCACCAGCAGTGACTTCCAAATACTAAAACAGTCATTTATTGGGTGATTCAGAACAGGTTTACTGGGAATTTAATTAATTATCGAAATAGTCTGGGTGGGTTCTGCAGTTGCTAAGAGCAAATGACTTGGAGTTGTCCAAGGGCCAGTGGCCACAAGTCCTGATTAAGCATATTTGCCCAGAAAGTGACTATTAAACAAAGAATTCTGCTGCGATCTAATAGGGGGAGGGAGTGCCTATTACAGCAGCAACTTAATCTCTCTTAGGGGAGTATGTAGTGTAGGTAGATATATGGCAACTTGATACATGGATATATATGTTATTGTTACTGTTAAGTGCTGTTGAGTCACTTCTGACCTGTATAAAGTTTCTAAGGAGCAGTTGGTGAGCTTGAACTGCCGACCTTGTGGCTCAAACCAACTTTGCAGTCCAGCACATTTACCCACGGCACCACACTGGGACTCTCTCTCTCTCTAACACAGTTACACATATGTATACATACATGTTTGTTGCTGTTAAGTGCCATTGAGTTGGTTCTGACTCACAGCCACCCTGTATAAGTTTCTGAGGAGCAGCTGCTGAATTTGAACTGCTGACCTTATGGTTCCAAATCCAGTTCTTATCCTACAGCGTCACACCAGGAGTCCATACATGTGTAAATTTATATCAACTCATTACCTTTGTTCCTTCAGCCTCTTCCATTAAACCATTAATTCAGTAAGTTTTTGTAAGCATCTTAAATTCCCGGAAACAATAGGACAGATATGGTCAGCATCTGAGCGACAGTGAAATCAATAAGGACTTCGGAAGGGAGCAAGAAGAGAGGTAAGGGGTAATGGCAATTATTCACTGAAAGCAATCTAACCCATTTTTAATTTATTTTGGAGTGCCATTATTTCAGGATTCCAAATGCTAAGGCCATTTTAATCATGCGGATCCCATGTCCTATTGAGTAGTGGCAAGGAATTACTCTTTTTTGTGACCCTGAGTTAGCAAGGACACACTGGGCAAACAGCCAAGGTGCTATACGCTCAATAATAATAACCTATACTTAGAGTAGGCATGATGACTATTAGCCAATGACCATCCTGATAGGAAGAGTCACCTCTCTCTGTCCCTCTAGCTGTTTGACTTAGTACTTTGTTTAGTGAATGAAAAACATTATCAAATAAACCATCTTTCTTGCACAGGAGAAAGAAGACATCAAACATAGACTGTAAAGAAAGTAATTAAATACATAGGAAAAGTATGGATGGGGAGAGATTTGGAAAGAAAATGAGAAGTGTCTGACCTTCCTTATCTGGCAAACACCTCCCGACTGTCCTGCAGAGTTCTCTTAGAGTGGACAATGAGCCAGATTTCTTTTGAAACCATTTGCTCTTCATGTTAAAAACCTGGAGGTCAACTTTATGCAAAGGAGCAACTTGTTTTAAACCCCAATTGTTTGTTTATATACTAGGATTGCATTCTCTTTTCTAAAATCTGTTATTTCTTGAGTTCATATTGGATGTGGGGACGTTCACAAGTTTTTTCCATACATGGCCCCACTTCCTGGCTCCAATTCATGGCAGCTCCACGTATGTCAGAGTAGAACAGCACTCCATAGGATTTTCAGGGACTGCTTTTTCCAAGTAGTTTGCCAGTCCTTTCTTTCAAGGTGCCGCTGGTTGGGCTTGAACCTCCAACGTTTTAGTTAATAACTGACTGTATTGCATCAATTGTTCAACACTATATCCCACACAGGGACTCCATACACTAGCCTTATTTAAACTCACAAGTTCTTTTTATATTAATCGTGTTTTATCTTCACTAAACATATATTTTCCTCTTTTCAGAGATGAGAAAACTGAACTTTTAAGAGGAAGGATATAATTTACCCACAGTTAACAAGAGGTAGAGCTAGGATTTTTCATCTAGAAGTCCCAGACTCCCACTTTTTATTGTGCAGCTTTCTATGCCTCTTTTATCAATTTGTAGAGATATTTTGTGGTTGTTGTTATTTACTTGGTCATTTGTTTTCATAAAGAATTTATATGCAAACATGGGCTTTCTGAGGAATATTTATTGTTGATTAAATATGTGCATAGGGTCTCTTATGAGTTGGTACTGACTTGATGGCACCTAACAACAACAACAACAACAACAAAGAAGTATCTAGGCTCACAGGAAAGTTCTGAAGTGTTTGATAATTTGCTGTTTCCTTTATGGTGGTGGTTATGTGGTGTGTAGTCAGTTCTGAATCACATTGTTGTAGGTGTCGCCAAGTTGGTGTGGAGTCATGTTGTTGATGTTGTTAAGTGCTTTTGAGCTGATTCCGACCCATAGCGACCCTGTATAGGGTTTCCAAGGAGCAGCTGGTGAGCTTGAACTACCGACCTTGCAGTTCAAATGGTTTTGCAGTCTGATGCATTAGCCCACAGTGCCACAGCAGGACTCACAGCAACCTTATATTCATCAGAAGGAAACACCGCCTGGTCCTCTGTCAATCTCACACTCCTGGAGCTCATTGCTGCTGCCTACTGTGCCAATCCAACACGCTGGGGGTCTTCCTAGTTTTCTCTGGCCCTCCACCTTAGCAAGCATGATGTCCTTCTCCAAGGACATGCCCCATTGGATCAATCAACTCGATGGCAATGGGATGATCTGTGTCGCAGCTACACAGCTCTGCATATTGCAAGTTGTTAATGAGTCTTCCTCCAATCTTGACGCCACTTTCTTCATAGAATCAGTTTCTTGGATTTTTTGCTCAGCATGCAGATTGAATAAGTATAGTGAAAGAATACAACTCTGGCACACACCTTTCTTGATTTGAAACCATTCAGCGTCTCCTTGCTATGTTCAAATGACTACTTCTTCGTCTATATACAGATTCCTCATGAGCACATTTGAGTGTTCCAGAATACTCATTCTCCGCAATGTTGTTCATAGCTTATCATCATCCACACAATCAGAAGCCTTTATGTAGTCAATAAAGCACAGGTAAACATCTTTCTGGTATTCTCTGTTTTCAGCCAAGCTCCATCTGATGTCAGCAGTGATATCCCTCATTCCAAGTCATCCCTATCTGAACCTGGTACTGACCTGGATAGGGCCTCTGAGGCTGTAAATCTTTGAGGGAGCAGAAAGTCTTATTTTTCTCCAGCAGAGATCCTGGTAGATTCGAACTGTTGACCTTAATATTAGTAGCCCAACTTGGTAATCAGTTATATTACCAGAGCTACTTGTTTCCTTTTTAGAGTACTTCAAATTTATTTGGTTTTTAGCATAGTGGTTATGAATCGGGCTGCTAATCTCAAAGTCAGCGGTTCGAAACTACTAGCTGTTCCATGGGAGAAAAATGAGGCTTTCTGCTCACGTAAAGATTTACAACCTCAGAAACCCTGTGAAGGGTCACTATGTGTTGGAACTGACTCCACGACACATAACCACCACCACCACCACCACCACCACCACCACCATCACCACCACCAGTAGTTAAAGCAAGGAATCCTGGTGTGGTGCTGTGGATTAATGTGCTGGACTGCAGTCGATTTGAACTACAAGGTTGGTGGTTCCAGCTCATCAGCCGCTCCTCAGAAACCTCATACAGAGTCGCTATGGGTCGGAACCTACTCAATGGCACTTAACAACAACAAAAGTTAAAACAAGTTTTAGAAATCTTATTTGAGACACAGCATCTACTAAGGTCTTAGTAGTTAGCCTCCAGGAAGATGGAAAGGTTGAACTAGAGGACATTTAATATGTTCTATACTAAGTCATCTTATGCTAGAAGATTCTATGACTATCTTGAAACTCTATGACTTTGAGAAAGTCACTTAGAAAGTAGATTGGTGATTTTGAAGACTATCTTATTATGTTATAGTGTCAAATTTTATTAACTAATATTAGGAATATATAAGCAAGAATTTGTTCTTGATTTTTTTTTTCTTTTTCCTACTACTTCAAAAACATAATTCCTCCAATTCCCTTTCTAATGAATGATGACACAAGCTAGTCAATAATTCAAATTCATCAGTAAAAATGGGAAAGTAATATTGATCCTAAAGAGCACAGAGGTTAATATATTTGCAAAAATCACCTCCTACTACCTGAAAAGAAGAGAAACCATGTTAAGTCTCCTGAGAAAACAATCACTTCCTGTCCTCCACACTTTTGCTTCAATTGTGTATGTGTCGGCCGGAGGAACAAGTTCCTAGGAAACCATGTTGGAGAGATGGTTGAGCATCCTTGCTACACATCAAAGCTTGTATGCTCTTACTTCATTCATGAGAGAAATCACAGGGATAAAGAGGAGTATTGGTAAATGTGTCAGGCAACTGTGCAGTTTTTGCAGGCAGGACAAAATTTTTACAAGCCTGATTTTTAATTTTTTTTTGCTAATTATTTGCAAGGCTGTGAGAATTGAATTACTCAGTGTTGATTATAAAGTAGTTTAGTAAGGAATTCCAGAAGGTCAACTCGTTCGCCATTACAGCCACTACCCTATATCTCTACCCAAATTGTTCTTCAGGGAAATTACTCCCATCTTTAATCCAATCTATAAAGACTATACTATTTCCTCAAATGATTCCCAATAATTCAAATAAGAGAACACTAAATTTAAGTCATGAAGAGGCTTTGATTTAAAATACACCTCTTGTAAATTGCATTTTAGAATGATATATAGTGGACAATTTTTTAAATTACCATAATCCATCTCCTTTTTTTTTTTTTTTTTACAACAGAATCCCAATTCCCTTTAGGAGACTATGTATAGGCTGGGTGCAATTGTAAATGGAGACTGCTCTCCTTCCTCAAGCTAAGTAATAGAAACCTTGCCAAAGCCAGGTCAATTGGGGTCTAGGTCCTATCTCTCTTGATGACCCTCACTCTTCCTGGCAGCAGAGCCTGGTGAGATAGTCAAGTACCTAAAGACATCTAGTTCCTCTGTTCCTCTATGTTCCCTTTAATTCTGTAAGCCTCCTCAACTCTCTTCCCCTTCCCTGTAAATTCTCATTTTGCATAAGTTAGCCAGAGTCCATTCCTTTTGATTGTAGTCAAGAACTTGGAGTCCCAATGAGACATAGCAGAATAAGCACTAGATTGCTAACTGCAAGATCGGTGGTTCAAATCCACTAACTGTTCCTCTGTAATCCTATACAGAGTCACTATGAGTTGGAACCGACTTGATGGTTTTAACAAAAACAACAGCCAGAATCCACATTTTTTGCTTGTAGCCAAGAACTCTGGTTAACAGACTTTCTGAATTCACTGAGGTAGGCTGGATGTAATGATGCTAAGACTGAGGTGGAAGTGGGTAGGGATGTAAAGGCTTCATTTAAATAGTTCAGGCTTTGATCTCATTTCTCCCTTATACTGTTTTAGAAGCACCCAGGGGTGAAAAACCATCATAATGGACATCCTCCAATTAGCTATCAGGTCTCTGGACTGGGTCAAGATTCAACCATGTTTAATATAGTAAAACCTGTGAAAGCTGGAAGCTGTGTATGACAGAAACCTGTCAGAGAAGAAAACCTCAGATACTTTCAACTGAAATGAGAGCCAGACACATGGTAAAACTGTATCCTGTCAAAGGCAGAACACGCTCAAGATCCAGAAAAAAAAAAACAGTTCCGTAAAATTCCAGCTCTCACAAGTTTCACTCTTTTTGCCTTTCTTGCACTCCGCACCCTGGATGGCAGTCTAAGTATCCAAACTAATTTGGATGCAAAATTAGTTTGGCTATATCCAAACTAATATATCCAAACATGATATATCACTTAAAAATAAGACCAGGAAAAATTTCCATTTGCCACTTCTTATAAGTGTCCCTTCAAACTCAATACTAAGAATTTATGAACGACGGGAATTTTTTAGTTGTATTTCAGACTATGCCAAGTCTTTAGTTTTGTGCGTTCCTAAGATCTCTTTACAAATTAGGTACAGGAAATTCCCAGCCTACAAACACTGACTTCAAGGAGCTCTGGTAGCTTAATGGTTACAAGTCGGGCTGCTAACCTCAAAATCAGCAGTCCGAAACTACCAGCTGTTCCACAAGAGAACTATGAGGCTTTCTGCTCCCGTAAAGATTTACAGCCACGGAAGCCCTATGCAGGGTCGCTATGAACCGGAACTGACTCCACGGCACATCACCACCATCACCAAACACTGACTTCTGGACATTTCCTACATTCCCTTTAATGTTAGGTTAATTTGCCATCCCGTAAAAAGATTTGCAAGCTCAGAAACCAGTTCACAGTCTCAGAAATCAGTTCTGTCTCTGTCCTACATGGCCACTATGAGTAAGCATCAACTTGACGGCATGGGTGGGGTTTTTAAACGATTGAACGAACTCAAAACAAATGCTTCATCACAATCACCTTCACTTATAGCACATACAACTTGTAAATCACTGAAAAAATTTTGAGTCTTTCCTGCATTAAAATAAAAATAAGTAAGAACTATAAACAGCTATTCCAACGGACCTTCATGTTGTTAGGTGTTATCAGTCAGTTTCGATGCATAGCAACAACCCCACTCACAACAGATCGAAACAACTCCCGGTCCTGTGCCATCCTCACAACTATTGTTATTCTTGAGCCCATTACTGCTACCACTGTGCCAATCCATCTCCTTGGGGGTCTTCTTGTTTTTGCTGACCTTCCACTTTGCTGAGCATGTCCTCCAGGGACTAGTTCCTCCTGATCACATGTCCAAAGTATGAGAAATGAAGTCTTACCACCCTGGCTTCCAAGGTGCATTCTAGCTGTACATCTTCCAAACAGATTTGTTTGTTCTTCTGGCAGTCCATGGTACTTTTAAATGTTCTCCTCCAACACCATAACTCAAATGCATCAGTTCTTCTACATTCTTCCTTATTCATTGTCCAACTTTTACATGCATATGAGGCTATTGAAAATACCACGGCTTGGGTCACGTGCACCATAGTCCTTAAACTGATATTTTTGCTCTTGGAAACTTTCAAGAGGTCTTTAGCAACAGATTTTCTTATTACAATACATCATCTGATTTCTTGACTGCTGCTTCCATGAGTGTTGATTGTGGATCTAAGCAAAATGAATTCTTTGACAACATCAATCTTTTCTCCATTTATCATACTGTTAGTTATTGGTTCAGTTGTAAAGATGTTTTTTTTTTCTTTATACTTAGATTCAACTCATACTGAAGGCAGTAGTCTTTCATCTTCATAATAATTCTAAGTCCTCTGCACTTCCAGCAAGCAAGATTGTATTATCTGCATATCTATCACAATCCAATCCTGATGCCATGGTCTTCTTCATATAAGCCAGTTTTGCAGATTTTTTGCTCTGCATACAGATAAAATGTTGTTCTTATTGTTGTTAAGTGCCGTTGAGTTGGTTCCCACCCATAGCGACCCTGTATACGGTTTCTGAGGAGCAGCTGGTGAGCTTGAACCACCAACTTTGCAGTTCAAACTGACTTTGTAGTCCAGCGCATTAACCCATGGGGCCACACCAGGATACCACAGTATGAATAAGTATGGTGAAATAATACAACCATAGCACACACTTTTCCTGATTTTAATACCATTCAATTAAGTGTTCTGGAATACCCATTCTTCACAATGTTATCCGTGGCTTGTCAAGATCCACACCGTCAAAAGTCTTTGAATAGTCAATAAAGCACTTCCTTCTGGTATTCTCTGCTTTTAGTCAAGATCCATGTGACATCAGCAGTGATATCTCTAGCTCCAGGTCCTCTTCTGAACCTGGCTTATATTTCTGTGTATTCTCTGTAAATATACTGTTGCAGCCATTTTTAAATTATCTTTAGCAAAAATTTACTTGCATGTAATATTAATGATATTGTTCAATGATTTCCACATTCTGTTGGGACAACTCTCTTTGGAATGAGCACAA